>NW_026879882.1:0-28954 GCF_032173495.1 Musca vetustissima
CACAACTTAATAGTTTCCAAGAACTAAATCCGATTTAAGTCTTAAGGTTCCTTAAAAGTGATAGTGATTTTTTTTCAAAATCTTCAAAATACCGAAATTTGTGACGGACCCTTATAAGGCGCCTAACCAAAAGAGTATGTCAATAATTTTCAGTGGAAGATTTGCTACCTAATCAAAAGTAAAATGATAAATTCCAGTTGATTGGGTTTAAAAATGAATTTAAAATATCGAATATTTGGGGTACCGTTGCTTGGAGGCTACCCCCTAAATATTGACCAATACAAAATTTTTTTTGGTAGGCAGCTTTCGTACCCAAATGGGTAGAATCTACAATATGTAATTATTGTCAATTGTGTTGAAATATCCAATAAGCAAATTTAGATGCCTATTGCAGACCTAAACCAGTAAGAAAAGTAGTAAAGTCGGAATGGGCCGACTATATGATACCCTTCACCACTTTGGGTATATTCTACATATGTATCCTAACAAAACCACGAGTATTTTTATATATCTATATCTGAAATGATTTCAGGGAAACTTGCCAGATACATATTTATATAACTTCAGTACGTTGTGTCAATCGGCCTAGCTATGGATCTTTTCACTAACCTTAGCAACATCATTCTAGACTTAATTCAGTACTCTATACCAAAATTCGTGCAAATCGAAAGATATATAAGGACTTTGGTGCACCAAGTACATAAAATCGAACAAATATATATATGGAAGCTATATCTAAATCTGAGCCGATTTTCCTGAAACTTAACACACATCACTCTAGACTTAATTCAGTACGCTATGCCAAATTTCGTGCAAATCGAAAGATATATAGGGACTTTGGTGCACCATTTACATTAAATCGGACGAAAATATATATGGTAGCTATATCTAAATCTGAACCGATTTTCACGAAACTTAACACACACCATTCTAGACCATATTCATTACTCTGGGCAAAATTTCGTGCAAATAGAAATATATATAGGGACTTTAGTGGACTATTTACCTAAAATCAGGCGAAACTATATATGGGAGCTATATCTAAATCTGAACCGATTTTCACGGAACTTGGCACACGTCATTCTAGACTCAATTCAGTACCCTATGTCAAATTTCGTTTAAATCGAAAAGTATATAGGGTCTTTGGTGCCCTATTTACCTAAAATCGGAAGAAAATATATATAGGAGCTACATCTAAATCTGAAGCGATTTTCACGAAACTTCGCAGACATCACTCTAGGTTCAATTCAGTACCCCATGCCAAATTTCGTGCAAATCGAAAGGAATATAAGGACTTTGGTGCAACATTTACATAAAATCGGACGAAAATATATGGAAGCTATATCTAAATCTGAGCTGATTTTCCTGAAACTTTGCAGACATCATTCTTGACTCAATTTAGTACCCTATGTCAAATTTCGTGCACATCGAAAGGTATATAGGGACGTTGGTGCCCATTTACCTTAAATCGGAAGAAAATATATATGAAAGCTCTATATAACCCGATTTCCTCGAAACTCACGCCATTCTAGACTCAATATTCAATATTCTCAAAAGGAACTATGGCTCTATCTCGTTTCCTTTTGCCTGTTACAAACATATGCACAAAGACGTAATACCCTGTACCACAGTGTGGTGAAGGGTATAGATATTCCTTAAAAAATGCATGCCTCCAAATAGTCCTAAAAAATCTAGTCCTCTAAATAGTCCTAAAAAATCCAGGTCTACAAATAATCCTAAAAAATGCAGGCCTCTAAATAGATCTAAAAAACCAGGCCTCTAAATAGATCTGAAAAACTTAGGCCTCCAAATAGTCATAAAAAATCCAGGCTCCCAATATGACCTAAAAAATCGAGGCTTTATGGAGTCTAAACAATTTAGGACTCAAAATTGTCCTTTAAAATTCCTTGAAAAACCCAAGCCTTCAAATAGTACCTAAAAATTCCATAAAACCCCGACGCCTACAATTAATCCCTAAAATTTCTTGAAAAACCCACGACTTCAAGTAGTCCCTAAAAATCTCTTTGACAAAATCCACCCCTTATTACATATCTTATGAAAATGTTCTTTAAAAATCCACGCCTTTATCTTATGAAAATATTCTCAAAAAATCCACGCCTACCACAGACCTTGGAAAGATATTCCTCAAAAATCGAAGCCTACTACAGACCTAAAAAATATTCTTTAAAAATCCACGCCCATAATTGACCCTTATAAGGCGCCTTTAAAAATGCACGACTATTATTGTTCTTTATTTTTTAAAAATCCTCCCCACCCATCCAGGCCTTAAAAATATTCTTTAAACATTCTCGCCTACAACAAACTTTAAAAATTCTTTAAAATTATATTCTTTAAAAAATTACTACTATTTGTTCCCCAAGATTGGCATGATTCACCGTGGCTTTATTGTATTTATTGTATTGTATTACGTATTGTATTGTTGGAAGAAAAAATGATAGACTTTAAAATGTACATCCATCTAAAGTTTATCGGCAAATTTATTTGTATTCAAAATGATAGAATAGATTATAAAATAAAAATGCCGGAAGATTTATTGAATTTTTATATCACATCAAATGTTTAAAATATGTAAATTTTATGGAGAGGAAAAAACAATTTTCTAACAAATAGGAATATGTGGGCGAGTCCATACTTCTTTATTCTGTAGACAACTAGACAACTACAAAATATTGATCCTAAGTCTTATATATGACTAGAGAATCTATCTATGGATTTATAAGTTCGCCCATTCCATTTTGTCCCTAAAATCTCGTTACTGACATCATTAAATGTATAGGTATATATGGAAACACCCATATGTACATATTCCCCCAATGGCGATATGTAATTATTATTAGTCTACACGGTGTTGTAAACCATATGTAAATCCATTCCAATTGTTGAAGATACAACATTTTGATTTGAGTCTAGGCAATAGTACATTTCCACGTCAATCACCATTAACTTAGTATTCGATAATTAATTAAGTAGTCAGGTATAACAATTGAGTTACACAATTACATGAGAGCACTATGACATGCAATTATTACAAGAGAGTAATAATAATAGTATTGGAATGAAACCATTGTTTAAAATTCGTACAAACATTGTAATTGTAATGTGGAGAGACCCTAGAGCCTTTAAAATATACATTTATTTACTATATATGCATTTAAAATAGAAGCATTCACAATTTGCTCTAAATATGGTTAAAAATTCCATAAAAAATAATCCTCTGATCATTGTTATCAACAAATGGCTCCTACATATCTACATAGTCGTATGTACTTGAGTTAAATACCATGATTTTTTTCATTTGATTGGCAATCAAATTGAGTCTGAAATTCTTAAACAGTCTTAACGGTCTTTGTCCGATATAAGTTATTTTAATACCCTTCTAATTATGGACAACATTGTTTAGTTATTGTTGGTTGATTGCTGTAGTTTTTTTTATTTCTTTTTATTATCAAAACATTTAGCGATTGCAGTATAAAAGCTGGGTTATCTATCGACTGTTTCGTTTACTGAATGGCGAATGACTACCTAAGAAGATATGTTTATTTGAGATCGTAAACACAATTTACTATTGCATTTAGATAAAGAAATTGCGGTCAGTTGTATGGAAAAAATGAATAATCTAGAAAATTTGGTTAATAAAATTTGTGAGATAACTATAATAAGAGTAAAGCGAAAGGTTTCAATTTAGGAGAATATTTTTTCGAAGATAATTAAAATACTCCAATTATTCTTAGAAACTAAAAACACATAGTTATCGAATAAATCCAAATCATCAAAAAATCAAAAAAAAATCCTGGACGTAAAAATATTTTTTTAACATTTTTTTAAATTCCAGGCCTAAAAATATTTAAAAAATCCATAAAAATATTAAAAAATATCGCCCTCTAAAAAGAGTATCAAAATACCTTAAAATATTTCTGGAAAACAATATATACCTATATGGGACCTATAACTAAATCTGATAAAACTTAATACACGTCATTTTAGACTCAATTTAGTACGCTACAAGCTTTAAACTGCGGCCTCCAAATAGTCCTTTAAAAATTCTTTGCCTATTACAGAACTAAACATATCTCTTTAAAAAGGCCTACCTCCAAATAGTCCTAAAAATCAAGGCCTTAAATATTTCATTAAAAAATCTACGCTTTAAGTAGACCTTACAAATTTCTGGAAAAATCCATGCCTTCAAGTAATCTATGAAAAATCCAGCCAACAAGTAGTACTTGAAAAATAACGCCTTCAAGTAGTTCTTGAAAATATCAACGCCTATTACAGATTTTAAAAGAATATTCTTCCTAAAAAATTCCGGCCTCCAAATAGTCCTAAAAATAGGTCTAGGTCTTCAAGTAGTCCTTAAAAATTCCTGGACAAATTCACGCTTTCATGTAGTCCTTAAAAAAATGCATGTCTTCAAGTAGCCCTTGAAAAATCCACGTCTTCAAGTAGGACTTGCAAAATACACGCTTTCCTTAAAAAATCCATGTCTTCAGTAGTCCTTGAAAAATAGACGCTTTCAAGTAGTACTTAAAATTCCGTTAAAAAATTAATGTCTTCGAGTAGTCCTCGAAAAAAACACGCAGGTTTTTAATGGCCATTCTTATGTGTGAATTTTTACGAATATTTTTATCTGGGACCATTAAAAGATGCGAATTTTTATACCCTACACAACTATGTTTTCAGGGTATTATAGCTTTGTGCAGGCCCAAAAGTTTGTAACGCCTCGAAATATTGGTCCTAGACCCAACTTTAAGTATACCGATCATCATATCTCGACTAGCTGAGTCGATCTAGACATGTGTGACCGTCCGTCCGTCCGTGTGTCCATTATAATTTGTAAACACGATACAGGTCACAGTTATGGACCAATCTTCACAAAATTTTGCATGTAGGATGGGTTCTGCCCAATAAAGACCCCTATTGCTTTTGGTAAAGATTTAAGGTTAATATTTAGGGAACTGGACCAAATACTTAATTATACCCTTCACCAAACTGTGGTACAGGGTATTATGTCTTTGTGCATATGTTTGTAACAGGCAAAAATAATCGAGATAGACCCATGGTTCCTTTTGAGAATATGCATAGAATCACTTTCTGAGTCGATTTATGCATGTCCGTCCGTCCGTCTGTCCATGTATTTTTGTTAACAAAGTGCAGGTCGCATTTATGATCCGATTTGGATGAAATTTGGCACAGGTCACTTAATTGGCCCAAGGACGAACCCTATTGAAATTGGAGAAAATCGGTCCACGTTTAGGCATAGCTCCCATATAAGGGTACCCCCAATTTTTCGGTATTTTGAGGTTCTTGAGCGCGTTTTTTAACTGAATTCGCAGAAATTTGGTACTTTGAGTTCTTATTGGGTTGCAAATCTCCCTACCAAAAATTATAAATAAAGGTCAATTTTTTCGGATAGCCCCCAAATAAGATTACTCCCAATTTTCGGTATTTTGGGGGTTTTGATCGCATTTTTCGACCGAATTCGCTGAAATTTGGTACTTTGTGTTCTTATTGGGTAGCAAATCTCCCTACCAAACATTATAAATAAAGGTCCATTTTTTCGGAAAGCCCCCATATAAGGGTAGCCCCAATTTTCGGTATTTTCGGGTTCTTGGGCTCGTTTTATAACTGAATTCTTTGAAATGTTGTACATTGGGTTCTTATTGGGTACCAAATTACTCCACTAAAAATTATAAATATAGGTCCAGTTTTTCTGGTAGTCCCCATATAACGGTACCCCCAAAATTTTTGGTATTTTGGGGGTTCTGATTGTATTTTCGACCAAATTGACTGTAATTTAGTACGTCGAGTTCTTATTAGGTAGTACATCTCTTCACTATAAATTATAAATATTGGTCAATTTGTTCTGGTAGCCCCCAGGTTTTGAGGTTCTTGAACCAAATTCTTTTTTCTGGTACAGGGTATTATGTCATTGTGCATATGTTTGTAAGAGGCAAAAGGAAACGAGACAGACACATGGTTCCGTTTGAGAATATGCATAGAATCACTTTTTGAGTCGATTTAAGCACGAAATTTGGCACAGCGTAAGAAATTAGGTCTTGAATGATGTGTGTTAAGTTTCCTGAATCCTGAAGATCTGACCAAATGAACAATTTATTATCGGTTGCAGAATGACCTGTTTATGGTTCCAATTTCATTTTACTGGTCTTTTAAAAATGCGACGTCTGTTAGGATTCATCTGTTGAATATACTCAAAGTGGTGAAGGGTATCATATAGTCGGCCCCGTCCGACTTTACTACTTTCCTTACTGGTTTTTATCTGGTTTTCTGGTCGCTCCAGAGGCCGTAAATATGGCCCAAATATCGCGAATTGTTACATGGAGAAGAGGATTGGGCCAAAGAATAGGCAAGATTGTTTTAATAAAGATCGGTTAATATTTAGCGGGTCAAATGGACCTTGACTTTTGTGTGAAAAATTACAAAATGTGTATTTGTCCCTGAAGGACGTAGACCAGAGAAGTTGTTAGTATATCCAAGAGGAGTGGTTGACCTTTACATTGATACCAATTATATTGTCGTATGTACTCGTATACGGGAGTTACACTTCAATATTTACAGGTGCTTACGTATTCATAAATTATTTATCGCCTTGAAATGTTCCATGAGGTTTCAGTTATGGTCAAGGACAACGTCGGCGATGATCAGATAAAAATTTTGGGATGAAGTGGACCGAAAACTTAATTGTTTGTGTTTTTTCCGAGTCGATCTATAGGCCACAATTATAAGCCGAACATCGCAACACAATCCACGGTGAAAGGAATAGGAACAATTGCGTGGATTTTTCAAGAATAATATTTTTCCACACCCCTTAACATTTTTTGCATTTTTTTATTAATCCCCTTAAGATAAAAGCACTTGCAAGCCCTCACAATATTTTTAGCTTTGCTTCTTTTTTTAAACATCCGCAATTAACAGTAGTTCCGCTTTATTACATTTTTAATTTGGCTTATCAAATAAACGAAAGACAACAATGTTTATTTAACTTTTTTTTTCAAATTTTATCACCTTCATTCACGCAATCATAAGCGTTAATTCAATAAACAGAAAAACAAGAAGAAGAAAAAACTAAAAAAAAATAAATATATGTCAGCGTGCCATATATGTGCATGTGTATGTTTTTAATCGCAGATAATAACGTGTTTACATTGTCCGCTTGTTGTCAGACAGACGACATTCGTATAACGTGTTAATGGTCTAAACGCTTTATCTTGACACAATATCAGTAATAATTTACAATTTTTCGAAAGTGAAATTTCTTTTTTGGAAGTTATTCTTCTATGTTTTTTGCTAAGCAGGAGAAAAGGATGATTAAAGGACAAAAAAAAAGGGTGTGAGATATTTTTAGAAAAGAAATGAATAAATACTGCATCTAAATGAGTGGTAATGTAGCTCAGGGTGTCTTTCATAGACGAGCTGTAGCTCAGGGTGTCTTTTATAGACGAGCTGCAGCTCAAGGAGTCCTTCATAGACGAGCTGAAACAGGGAGTCCTTCATAGACGATTTGAAACAGGGAGTATTTCATAGACGAGCTGAAGGGAGTCTATCATAGACGAGCTGAAGGGAGTCTATCATAGACGAGCTGAAGGGAGTCTATCATAGACGAGCTGAAGGGAGTCTATCATAGACGAGCTGAAGGGAGTCTATCATAGACGAGCTGAAGGGAGTCTATCATAGACGAGCTGAAGGGAGTCTATCATAGACGAGTTGTAGGAAGTCTTTATAGACGAGTTGTAGGGAGTTTTTTTATAGACGAGCTGAAGGTAGTCTTTCACAGATGAGCTGAAGGGAGTATTTCATAAACTAGCTGCATGAAGTCTTTATAGTCGAGCTGAAGCTCAAGGTATCGAATATCAGGAGGCTATACAAAAGAAATGAAAATTATTTTATAGACATGCTGGACGTTAAAGGAATTATTATAGGTGGTCTCGAACTCTTATGACGGAATATTTTTGATGCTTTGAAAAATATCGCAGGGAATTTTATATGTTGCATGAATATCATTAATATAGCATGCTTTTAATTTTTCCCAAATATACCCCTAGCACTGCTTGCTTCCTCCCTCCCTTATGCTTATAATTTAATCAAATTTATCGGTTCTCTTATTTATAATTTATATTTATTTATTTTTTTATAATTTCAGACATGTCAGCCGTAGTTGGTGTTAAGGATATCACAGACAACAAAAAGATCTGGCGACAATTGTTGGCCGAATTAATCGGTACCTTCTTTTTGGTGGTAATTGGTGTTGGCAGTTGTACTGGTGGTTCAGAATGGAGTCCATCTATACCACAAATCGCCTTCACTTTCGGTTTGACAGTGGCAACATTGGCTCAGGTATGTACCATACAAAAAAAAAAAATAACCTTTACAAAATCTGACAAAACGATGGGTGAGAACCTATGGAAATAAATCCTCTTTTTTGTTAGGTTGAGGCACGTCACATGTCTTCTCTATGATCCCATGAACATTTTATTTTTTGGAATTAAAAAAAAAATCAAATTTTCATTAAATGATAAAAACCATTTATTGTTCGAAATAAATTTATCAAAAACAAAAATATACTTAAAACAATATATAATTAACTTGTCATCGTCGTTATTTTAAATGTCATCCATTTGCAAGACCCCCAAAGAGTTCAAATTGACAGTTGGCTGGTCGACTGGTTCTCTGGTTGATTGTTTAGGTGATTTAGATTTAATCAGTAAATTTTGAGTTGAGTTGGTTTTGATTTGTTTCATTCATGCAGTGAAGTTAATTTATTGATCGTCGCCGTTGTTGTTGTCGTTGTTGTTGTTTTCTTAATTTTAGAATTGTTTATTTTGCCACTAAACACCATCATCAACATTATTGTTCGGTTAATTATACCTCGGCCAACCGGTTCGGCCTATAGGCTTTTCAAATTTGCCATTGTTGTTGTGATTGTGTTTTTGTTTTGGGGTTTTCACAATTCGTTCTAGAATTTGGCGTAAAGTTGTGCATTCCTTTTCGAAGTAGCAGTCGAATGCCGTAACTAGTATTAAGAATGCGTATGTTTTTTTATGCTCAACAGATACATTCTGTTCTTATGAGAATAGGGTTACCGGATCAATTTATGGACGACCAGAAGGGAGCTTAATAGGCGACATGGAGTGCGTCTCTTTATCGACGAGCTGACTGGAGTCCTTATAGACGAGCTGAAGGGAGTCTTTATAGACGAGCTGAAGGGAGTCTTTATAGACGAGCTGATGGGAGTCTTTATAGACGAGCTGAAGGGAGTCTTTATAGACGAGCTGCAGGAAACTTTTGTAGACGAGCCAAAGAGTGTCTTTATAGACCAGCTGAAATTTGGCTTTATGGACGAGCTGAAATTAGTCCACACAGATGTGCTTTAAAGACTAGATAAAGATTCGTCTGTCATTATAGGTAAGCTCCAGGTTAAGAATCTATATCGGTGGTGTGAAACCGGGTGAGTGCCTTCAAATCAAATCCTTTAGAAAAAGCTCTGAGCACTCACCCGGAGGATTCTTTGAAGACAAGCTTAAGGTCAAGGATTGATATAGAGATGATTATTGACGAGATGACAATCAGGAACCCGGGAATTTTTATAGATGTATCAAGGATCAGGGATTCTTTACAGACCAGCTGCATTACAAAGAATTTTTACAGACGAAGTGAGGGAGTCAATCTGAATATAAGAGAGTTTTTACAGAGTAGTTAAATCTGAGGGAATTTTTATAGACGATCTGGAGATCAAGGACGCTTTTTAGATGAAGATGAAGCTTAGGCAGTATTTACAGATCAGCTGAAGGCTAGCGATTTCTTAGAATCCTCAAGACCAACGCGTTTGTATGGATGAAAAGGCCAGAAGGATCATAATATATCCGAGCTGAGGCCCAAATAATTATGGCCAGCTGAATACTACTCATTTGTTGCTGACGAGATAAAGACCGTGGAGTGTTTGGAGAAGGTCAGAATGCCAAGGAGTCTTAGTCCTACCCAGAAGACTAAAATGTATTATTTCAAGATTTTTCAAAACAAAATATTTCTGGTCAAAAGAAAGTTTCAATTTAGATCCATATATAAGACTTATGTTTTGGTTTTGCTTTCATGTAATAGTTCCGATTGAGTCTAGAAAGGTTCTGGACCCATTTTCCTAACGATGTGCCTGTAATTGGGCATTTCGATTCCCCAGAGCATAAAAGACATCTTAACAGAAAATTTTACATTTTTAAAATGTTTGTATGTCTTGGACACTTCGGAGCATTTCGGTTTCGTTTTTTTAGAAAATTTCCTGCAAAGGTCCAATCCCATATGTCCGGGCTGATACACATATTTTGAAGTTTTTGCACCCACTCTCTAACCGAAGTAGCTATAACAAAGCAGTTCAGTTTCTCAGAGAATAAAGAAACGCCTTGGCAAAACAAACGTCTTGGCATACATGTTCGAACCGTTTATTAATATTTTAAAGATCCTGGCATAAGTGTCGAAACAAGGAATCTATTCTTTGATCTGATATATATACCGCGATTAGGGATTCGTACTGATTTTAGATATTTCAAGGTCCTGACGTCAATTTCCCGATGCATTTTCCATATTTTAATGGCGCCTTTATCAAATCTAATTTTCCGAACTATGGGTTCTCGAAGATTTTATTCTCCTAGCAGAAATTTGTAGACAACTTTGCAAAAAAGTGCCGACTTATTATCCGCGTACAGGGATCCCAATTGATTTTAGGTATTTTGAAGTTCCTAAAATCAATTTCCAATCAAAGTGACTCTAAAAGGCCCTTCCTGTCCAATATTTCCAATCACAGTTACTCTAAAATGTCCTTCTCAGAAATAAAAGACCTGCAGACCAAAAATATAGGGATTCCGACGAACAACAGATTTCGAAAAAATTGAAATGAAGATAAATTTTCGATATTTTAAGGGTACTAGCATCATTATCCAAAAATCCCGACATATTATCGCCGTTTTAAAGATACTAATCACATTTTCTCAGAGGATAACAACCTCTTGGTAGAAAATTGTTAACATATTTATCATATAATCCGGGTATAGGAATCCCGATAGATTTTAAGTATTTTCAAGGACATGACCTCAATTTCCAAACACAGTGACCTTAATATTTCATTCAGGCTTCTTAGAGTATAACAAACCTCCAGACAAAAATATGAGGATCCCGACTGATTTTAGGAATTTTAACGTCCTGACCTTAATTTCTAATTGCAGGGACTCTAGTATGTCCTTTAGGCTTTTCAGAGTACAAATTTGTCGATAAATATTGAAACAAATCTCCCGACCAATTGTCGGTATTTTAATGACACTAGCCTTAATTTTTTAGAGGATAAAAATTTCCTGGAAGAAATTTGCATGTTGTGACATAGTCTACACCTAGCCATTTCATGTAGCTGCCAGTATACCTTTGATGAAATATATAAAAATCAGGCACCAAATTAACGTCGTTTACATTAATTTCTTTTTGTTGGTCGAACAAATAAAACCTCTCAACTCTGGCAACCCTCTCAACAACTATGCACTGCGCATATGCGTAGAACAAATGTCAGGCAAACGACGCATTTATGCAATTAGTGCAAATGTTCGATTTTTCCACTCAATTTTCGTTCTACGTGTAGTTGTTGTAATTGTTATGCTGTGGTTCCTAACATTTTCTTAAGAATTGTTTTGCTTTTGTAAAAATAAAGTCTGTTAAGATTTTAATTTATACGATTCATTTGTAATACGAGTTTAATTTGAGATTTGACAGATATAATTTTAACGCTTAATTATGTGTATCCGTCCGTTAATTTTTGCGTTGCTCTATTCTCTTTGGAAATTCTTTTGGCCACCGGTTGCTGTTTGTGCGTGTGTTGGTGTCTGTTCGTTTTTAACCAATCACTTATTTGGTCGATACGATCGCGTTCAATCTAAGCCATTCATGTGAATTACCTACCTCATTGACCGTCGAACATCTATGTACTTACAATATGTATGGATGTATGTTGGTGCGTACGGCATGTGCTGCTGTGATTAGATTTCTTAGCAAATTGTTTCACTTTTGTGCGTAAATCCGTTTCTTTCTTTTTTTGCCTTTCTGCTCTCATAGCTCTTAACGAGTTAGTTTTTTGTTTTGTCGGTCTCAATGTTGCATTTTGGCATTATGTTTTTTTTGTTTTTGCTACAATGAGACCTTGAAGTTTTTTCTTGAGTTTGGTTGTTGTTGTTGCTGTATTTTTAAGAGTGGATTATGTGGGTTAAGCTTAAGGGTTTTTGATATTTACCAATATCAAATTTTGTTGTTAATTACGCAAAGTAATTGTTGAATTGTATGATTGAGTTGATTTGTCAAGTGTTTCAAACTCTTTTTTGTTTGTAATAGTTTAAAAATAATAATTACTGCTGATGAAATCGATTATTATCAATCAAACATAATAGTAATATTAGGTTAGATTGATAAAGTAGCAATATTTTTTTTTTTTTTTATAAACGTAAAAGTGGAAGATATTGTAGGACAATCCAACAATACGTATTTGGACTGGGCCGAGTATATGATACCGTTCACCACTTTGGGTATTTTGTACATATGTATCCTTACAATTGTATGTCAATGTTCCCTCGAAGGAACATGAAATTAAATATAGCATAGGGTGCAGAAAGGCATCCCCATGCAAAATTTAATTCTGAAACGATTTTCACGAAACATAGCACACATCATTCAAGGCTTAAATCAGTACGCTGTGCCAAATTTCGTGCAAATCGAAAGATATATAGGGACTTTGGTGCACCATTTACAGTAAATCGGACGAAAATATATATGGGAGCTATATCTAAATTTGAACCGGTTTTCACGAAACTTGGCACACATCATTTTAGGCTTAATTCAGTACGCTGTGCCAAGTTTCGTGCAAATCGGAGGATATATAGGGACATTGGTACTCCATTTACCTTAAATCGGACTAAAATATATATGGGAGCAATATCTAAATCTGAAACAGATTTTCACGAAACTTAGCACACATCAATCAAGGCTTAAATCAGTACGCTGTGCCAAATTTCGTGGAAATCGAAAGTTATATAGGGACTTTGGTGCACCATTTACATAAAATATAAAAACATATCTACATTATGAAGAACTGTCGGATTCGTCTGAAATATTTTCCATACCAACATTTCACTATGAATTTGACATTGGTAAAATTTATTCGCGAGGAAAATATCCGGATTCTCAAATGTTTACACCCGATTTTCTGATCAGGGACTTTCATCCCAAAATAGTATTTTTTCACACCCTATTGGAATTAGTATATTTCTGTTATAGCTCCACATATGAGGTAAATTGGCCCTCCGACTACCTACCGTCCTTAGAGAGATCCACAACCGGCCAATCAGCATTGAGCCTGACAACAACTTCATTTGAAATGTTCAAATACAACACATAATTTTTACAACAACACACACGGAGAATCATTATGATAATTCTGGGTCTTTGGTGGCCAGACTCTTACCCAGTCATGCCTTCCTTTTTCCATAGCCCTTCAGAAGCATTTATATGGACATATATGGAAAATTTTTGACAAATTATAGCCACATTGATGGGAAATTATAGCCACATAGAATGCCCCGATGTTTATATGGGGCTACTCAATCAATGATCTCATATCACTAAATGCTACTAAAAACCTTAACAATACAGTAAAAAGTTGGAACCTTTATAGCGAGGTTTAGACAATTTCTGCTACGGTCCCACATGATTTGGATTGGCTTCGAACTAACTATCGGCCGCAGGGAGGTCTACAACCCGCCAATCAACTAACCAAACGTATTTTTGAACACAAAAATTAAGGCTACACACACGGAGAATCATTGTGATGGTTATGGGTTCTTGGTGCCCAGACTCTTACCCAGTCATCCCTTCTGGTGTACAGGCACTGTGAAGCATTTATATGGACATTAGAAGGTCGGAAACTTTAGATGGGGGCTATATCCAAGTTTGATCCTATATTGAGTCAATTTTGTTGAAAACTGCAGATAAAACCATCCAAATATTTAAAATGGAGTGGTACCATTATAGTCTATTATTGATCAATTTTGGTAGAAAGATTTCACACCCCGTGAAAACCCATGAAACATTAATGTAGAGTCAATACACACTAATAACGAAAAATGGGGACGTACCGTTGTGTGGGGGATACCCTGAAACTGTAGAGAACCACAACACATTACAGTCATTTCTATTGAAAATATGCCCAAAAAAGCGTACATTGTTGTACCGTTATATGGGGCTTATACCATAACTTGTACCGATATATCCCATTCTAGGCGTATTAGCATTCTACAAAAATTCTATGTGTAGAAGCAATCGACATTGAATATTATTCTGATCAATCAATGTTGGTACAATCACTTCTATTGATGTACTTTTTTAGCTTAAATCCATATATATCATATCGCCAAATTTTGGAATTTTTAGTCATATGGGGAGCTACAAAAATTTCTGACCCAATAATGAAAATTCGAATTTTTATCTTTTTCAACGGATTTTCAACCTACTACAGCAACTTCTGACGAAGAAAACTACTGACTACGGAATTGTTTCGATGTATGTGTGAATAAAACGTCTACGGTGTAATACTCCGAATTGACCTCCTATGTTGCTCAAACGAAATAGTGCTTCGATGTGATTCTTTCACGAACAACATTTGTTCTAATTTATTCCACTTCGAAGGCCCACACGGTCGAATGCTGTTTTGCTTTGGGCTCATATACATGCATCTATGCTACCTGTTATGATCTTAACAATATTTTATTAAAGCAACGAGATCGAATTTTTCACTCTAAAGAACACAACAAATGGTCGTACGCTATATCGCAGTGAATATGTTTATCCTAGAAATATGCCATATTTTCTAAGGTAACTGTCGGACGTATATACGTACTATGCTAAAACATGGTCCTACATAGAACATTTCAACACAAATGATTTGTATGTCCTTCAATTTCTTAGGATTTTTTAACCTACAAGTAAAAAAGTGTCAGTCGGTGTTGCCGACAGATATATACCCCCAGCCTATGGTTTGCGGAGGTCTTCGGAATAAGGCACAGATTTTATTATTAGCTTTATATAAGAAATATTTTATCAAAGAGGCTTCGGATTTAATGTTGATAAAATTTTATTAAAATTTTGGCCATTTCTTAGGGAGGTACCGGAAGGAGTGGACTACTAGGTCCCATCTTCGGACTTCATCTAGACTTCGTAATGATAATGGGTTGTGCAAAGTTTGTTTCAAAACGGACATTCCATTAGATTGATATTGATATTATAAATATTGAAAATGTTGACCCTCTGTGGAGGAGGTACTAGAAAGAGTGGACCAGTGGGTCCCATCTTCAAACTTGATCTAGGCTTGGTAAAGATAATATGCTGTACAAAGTTTCGTAAAAATCGGATAGTCCGTTTGCATGTTATTATAAAATTAATTTTTACCACAATTTTGACCATTTTGTGGGGGAGGTATCCAAAGGAGTGGACCGATATTCCCCATCTTCGAACTTAAACTAAGTTTGGACGAAATATTAAGATTAACAAATTTTAAATGAAATCGGTTGCTGCCTTCGAGAGTTATCGTGCGCACCAGCCAGACAGACGGACAACACACGAACGGAAGGACATGGCTAAATCGACTCAAATTTTCTCAAAGGGATTTGGTCCAAAGAAACATGGGGTCTAAAACCAATATTTCGATGAGCCATATTTTCACCGTATCAAAGTGTATAGGAAGAGGAACCTTTATATGAGGCTATGTCCAAACATGGGCCTACATTGATAATTCAAGCCCGAATTGTCTTAACGATTGAAAAATGAATGTATATTGAAAATGTCCCGCAAATACATTTATAAACTTCAATAACCCGAAATGCCACATAAACGATTCGATATATCTGCTTGCAGGTATCAAGAGGTTGTTTTCAAAATCCCTCTGAATTATGGGAACGAATCGAGTAAAATAATAACCATAAGATTATTGGAAAACAATGTCTTTTCAAATAGTCGATATCTTCATCTTGGACCTCATATAATATAAATTGTGTTTGCATTTTCAAATCACCACAGACCATTGAAGTTGGAACTTTTTTATATGGTTTTCAATTTAAAAAATGTCCTGACATATCGAATAATAAATCGGACACCTTTCGTAGAAAACCCTTCAAAAACCAATATTTATAAAATCATTTAATTCCCCTGTGACTTTCATTTTCTCATAAAAACAACCACCACAAAAAAATCAACTTTGCAACTAAATGTCTTGGCACAGACACAGGGACTTTAGATAAAATTGTTGCATTTAATGATTAACAAATGGAAAACGTGCAAAAATGCTAATGATAGGATTAATTATGCTATTCTTCTAGATTTCTACACATGTGTGTATTGCAATTTAATACAGATAAGTAGAGTTCTATGCCTATGCCAACAAACTGCATTGTATCCGATTTACACAAAATAAATACCAGAATCAATGGCCAAACTCGATCGATGCATTATTGTGTTCGATGGAAATGTAGTTTAACAGACAAACTGTAAACGGATGTTACACGACGACTAGGCTGCATAACAATTTTGCTAACGCACAAATATACAATGTATTTATGTATGTGCGTATGGATTGGATATTGAAAGGCCCAAACGCCAAATAACCGATGGAATAGACTCAAAAGTTTGCACTTGTCTGTGATTTGTAGATGATTGTTTGTATGCATTTGTGCCTACATCAAACGCATTCGTGGAAAACTGTTTAAATATGTAGAGAGTTCGAGCTATATGCGTTGACTTTCTAGAATATTTTGTTCTGGGATTATTACTGTTATAGACGTGATTTTCCCCAAAAATTATCGCATACACTGGCGTGGAATTTTGTAATACGGTGGAGTATATGTTTCCATTTGCAACATCTCGAGATATTCGTCGCAGACCCCTCATTTTTAGTCAGAATATAATCTATGCTGATTACGCCTTGTTCGACCATCTATCGAGATTTCAACAGAGAAATCTCGATAGTGATCGCAATATTTACCACTGTGGAAATTCTAAAGGTTGGTATTAATAATGGGATATACCTGTCCACATTTTGGTATAAAACCCATTTACGAGGGCTGCCAAATATATTTCAGGCCTAATAATAGTAATGGTACACATTTCCATGTGTTAATACCAATTGTCGAACTCCGATTGAGACCCGTCCAAAACAAAATTTTGTTATTGCTTCTTTTGGCGATGAAAATCATTGACATCGATTTTCCCTTCATGCCGGGAATAATGAGAAGTCATTGGGTGACAAGACAAAACGTGTGAGACAGATGACCCATCAATTCCACACATTGATCGGTCAAGAGGATCTAGTTTAAGTCGATATACGGGATTTGGAATTTCCGGGAGAATAATTATTTCTTTTCTCTTGTCTCTTTTTTTGTGAATTTCTTCGAAAACTTTAATCAAACAAATTGTGGTGTACTGCTCAAAAACGAACTCCCTATGTTGCTCAAACGGACAAATCGCAAAATTATCAGTTGTTCCCTATAATTTGGGAATCATCTTCATCTACGAATAACTGTTGTGGTATTAGGCTTGTCATTGAAGCGTATACTTACATACAATTTTGGGGTGATATGACTCCATATTTAAAGGTCTTGCCACATTTTCGGTCTTTAGAAGCTTCTATCCACCGATGTGGGTGTAATTTAGCATTCCGGGTTCGATGTAGGTCCATGTTTTGTCATTGCGCCCATATTAAGAGAACGCCCTTTTTACGGTATTTTGATGATCCTATGCACATTTTCCAACTGAATTTTGAATTTTAGGTTTTTGGTGGGTAATAACATTCGCAAAAAAAGAGGTCAGTATAGGGTCAGGCAAGCATTCCTTACAGAATATTTTTGAGGGACCTACAAGGCGTAGATTTTTTAAAGGCATAATTTTTTTAAAGAATATTTTTTGAGGGGCTATTAAGATTTTCCTAAGAATATTTTTGACGTACTCTCAAGGCGTAGATTTTCCAAAGAATATTTTCTGAGGTACTCTCGAGGCGTAGATTTTTCAAATAATATTTTCTGAGGTACTCTCGAGGCGTAGATTTTACAAAGAATTTTTTTCTGAGGTACTCTCGAGGCGTAGATTTTACAAAGAATATTTTCTGAGGTACTCTCGAGGACGTAGATTTTCCAAAAAATACTTTCTGAGGTACTCTCAAGGCATAGATTTTTCCAATAATATTTTCTGAGGTTCTCTCGAGGACGTAGATTTTTCAAATAATATTTTCTGAGGTACTCTCGAGGACGTAGATTTTCCAAAGAATATTTTCTGAGGTACTCTCAAGGCGTAGATTTTTCAAATAATATTTTTTAGATTTTTATGCATAAATTTTAAAACTATTGTTGAGCCTACATTCTTCATCACCAATCTGATCTTTATTTGCCTTTTTATTTTTTTATTCTTCAGTTTTTTTCTCACGCTAACTAAATAAAGTGTTAATTATTTAACGACTTGAAATAATCCTCCATATATCGATATTTTCTGCAAATTGTTAATAATTTTTTGTTCAAATAGACGAGACAACATTGTCACGTCTAATTTGATGAGTTCCACCTACAACTTCGACTATTCATTTGTAACGAACTAATAATACGCCTCTGATGACGACGACGACGCTGACAACAACAAATACAAATAACACTTTAACAAGCACTTGTGATATTGGCTTACATGCTTATGATACCACCAACCAAAGTACAATAACAACAACTCCAAATTGCCAACAAAATAGTAATAGCAACAACAACAACAAGAGCAACAAACATTCGAACAGTAGCACAAGTTCATTATTAAAAATAAATGACCAGAGCAGATCCGAGCCGAGTTGAAAAACCATGGCAATGGCAAGAGGCAACAACAGCTACAACAACAACAACCTGGGAGGCACTTTTGTGCGAATGGCTAGCCACGAAAACCCCCTCAACACAAAATAGGCCCATACATATCTGCATATATGTAGGTATGTATGGTGGGGGTAAATATGTGCGTCATTCCATTCAGACACATTAGCGGTAAGCTCAGACAAATAGCCATTACCGACCGGTATCTGTCACATCGCTGTCCGATATTAATGCGCAGCTTTACTGCTCAGCTAGCTCGCCAGCAAAGCTAAGCTAATGTCGACGCGAAGCTAGCGATTTTTTATTGTGGTGCTTGGTTGGTTTGTTTTGTTTTCGGTTTTCAGAAAATGTGGGCCAAAAATTTTTGTTTTAGCCAAACGTGTGAATTTGAATGTTTGTTGGCTTTTGTTTTGTTGGGGCTGCTGTTGTTGGTGGTTGTGGTGTTCTTCGAAGTACATACGATCAATAGCTTAAGATACGCGCTAAATTTTTGCTCTTGAGCGGCGACAGCCGTCAGACAGATTTGTGAGTCTGTGCGTCGTTTAACGTTTTTAGATTGTTGTTGTGGGTTTATTGTTGGTGTTGTTGTTGTTGCTATTAGCTAGACAAAATACATTCATTCATTGATGCGGGTTGAAAGCAACATGGGTAAATTTTTTTGCAAGCTTTATTTACCCAGCACAACAAGAACAAAAACAGAAATATGAAGGTGCGTAAGTTTGAAATGTTTTAATACAGTGGCTTTAAAACTGTAATAAGATTTTTTAAAGAACATATTTTTAAAGAATATTTTTTGAGGTGCTCTCTAGGCGTAGATTTTTTAAAGAAGATTTTTTGAGGTGATCTCAAGGAATAGATTTTTTAAAGATTATTTTTTGAGGTGCTCTGAAGGCGTAGATTTTTTAAAGAAGAGTTTTTGAGGTACTAACAAGGCGTAGATTTTTATACCCTTCACCGCACTGTGGTACATGTCTTTGTGCATATGTATGTAACAGGCAAAAGGAAACGAGATAGACACATGGTTCCTTTTGAGAATATGCATAGAATCACTTTTTAAGTCGATTTTCCTATTGAAATTGGGAAAAATCGGTTCAGATTTATATATAGCTCCCATATATATTTTCGTCCGATTTAGGGTAAATGGTGTATCAAAGTCCCTATATATCTTTCAATTTGCACGAAATTTGGCATAGCGTACTGAATAAAGTCTGGAATAATGCATGTTAAGTTTCCTGAAAATCGGGTCTGGTTTAGATATAGATCCCATATATATTTTCGCCCGATTTAATGTAAATGGTGTACAAAAGTCCCTATATATCTTCCGATTTGCACCAAATTTGGCATAGCGTACTGAATTGAGCCTAGAATGATGTGTGTAAAATTTCCTGAAAATCGCTTCAGATTTAGATATAGATCCCATATATAGCTTCGCCCGATTTTAGGTAAATGGTTTACCAAAGTCCCAAATTATCTCTCGATTTCCACGAAATTTGTCATAGCGTACTGAGTTGGGTCTAGAACGATGTGTGTAAAATTTCTTGAAAATCGGTGCAGAATTAGATATAGCTTATTTATATATGTTCGACCGATTTGAGGTAAATGGTGTACGAAAGTCCCTATATATATCTTTCGATTTGCACCAAATTTGGCATATCCTACTAACTTGGGTCTTGAATGGTGTGTGTAAAATTTCTTGAAAATCGGTTCAGATTTAGACATATATATGTTCGTCCGATTTAATGTAAATGGTGTACCAAAGTCCTTTTATATCATCCGATTTGCACGAAATTTGGCATAGCGTACCGACTTGGGTCTTGAATTATGTGTGTAAAATTTATTGAAAAACGGTTCAGATTTAGATATAACTCCGATATATATGTTCGACCGATTTTTGCCCGTACAAAATTAAAAAATTCGCTGTTGCAAACATAAATTTACTGTGTGCAAAATTACGTGGAAATCGATTCAGATTTTCATATACCTCCTATACATATTTTCAATGGGTGCTCAATTGAGATAAAATTTTAAACAGTTCAGCATACCAAATAGCTTGACACATGCTATTTGGTATGCTGAACTGTTTAAAATTTAATCTGGTGAAGATTAAAGATTTGTTTAGAATATACCCAAAGTGGTGAAGGGTATCAAATAGTCGGCCCAGTCCGACCTTATTACTTTCCTTACTGGTTTAAAGAATAGTTGTTGACAAACCCAGAAGGCTTAGGTTTTTTAAAGAATATTTTTTGAGGTGCTTTCAAAGCGTAGATTTAAAGAATATTTTTTGAGGAACCATAAGGCGCAGATTTTTTAAAGAATATTTTTTGGGGAACCCACAAGGCGTAGATTTTTAATTATTTTTTTTTTTTTTTTTTTTTTTTTTTTGTGAAGTCCTCTCAAGTCGTAGATATTTTAAATATTTTTTTTTTTTTTTTTTGTTGAGGTCCTCTCATGGTGTAGATTTTTTAAAGAATATTTTTTGAGGAACCCACAAGGCATAGATTTTTAATAATGAATATTTTTTGAGGAACCCACAAGGCGTACATTTTTTTTTTGAGGTCCTCTCAAGGCGTAGATTTTTTTTTAAGATTTTTTTTTTTTTTGAGGTCCTCTCAAGGGGTTTAAAAAAAATATTTTTTGAGGAACCCACAAGGCATAGATTTTTTATAATGAATATTTTTTGAGGAACCCACAAGGCGTAGATTTTTTAAAGATTTTTTTTGAGGTCCCCTCATGGTGTAGATTTTTTAAAAATTTTTTTGAGGTCCTCTCATGGCGTAGATTTTTTAAAGAATATTTTTTTGAGGAACACTGTTTTATTTCCAATACTTATCTAAATCATACATACACTGCAAGTAACCAAGAATTTATGTATGATTTGTGGCGTTCGTTTGTCTGGCAGCGTTAATCTATACAACCGCACAAGAATAGCAAAAAACGCAGAAAAACATTCAACTTCTTTGCTTGTAATGCGTAAAATATGTAAACATTGTCAATAAACTGGTCTTGTTTTTTATATTTGGCCAATACGGTTTTTGTTCACAATCGTCAATATCTTTTTTCTACAAATGTTTATTTCTTCGTTTTTTAATGGTTGGGGGTTAGTTGGTTGACCAGGCTACGTCGTTGTTCAACTAACTATCCAACCAAACGCAATGTTGCGACTCTTTTTGCAAACCCGTTTATCTGGCCATAGCAGCTCCGCTTCTATCTACGCTTGCAATACATCAAAGTTTTGTTTATATTTTGTTTGTCTTTCTCTAGTTTTTTGTTTACATTCTGCTGGTGTGTTTTTTTAAAATTATTTTGTTGGATTTGTTGTGTATTTTTTATTTAGTTACTAAATGGTTACTTGCTCTAATGCCAACTAAATATCTAACTATGTGTGTACGCAGTTCATCAAGATGTTTTAGTTTTAATTAGTTACAATTAGAATATTTAGTTTTGGAAAAAAAATAACAAAATGCCAAATACAGGGGGACGTCAAATGGGGAGTGATAGAATTTTTCTGCAAATTCCAAGAAGACCTTTCAACACTTTCAGTGTTTTTGTCGAATATATTCGACATTTAAAATGACTCTCTTTCTTTGCGATTTTTCGGTTATCCTATGTACCGTTGCTATTGATGTTTTTGTTTTTGCTCAAAAGACAGACAAAACTGGCCGAGGGTTAAAATGACAATTGCTATTTTTCCCTTTATATGATTTTAAATTTTAGATTTTTATTCCGACAAAAATTTTTTTGACACTGAAAGGGTTAAATAATCAATTTTTTGAGGGACCAACAAGTCGGATATTTCTTACAATATATATTTTAGGGAACGACGAGTCGTAGATTCTTTAAAAAAAATATTTTTTGTGGTCTCAAAAAGACTTAGATGCAGGGTGTGGAATCGATTTTCGACCACACTAAAATTTTATTTTTTGACAGCTTTGATTTCTGATCCATATGTTCAGTTTGATTTAAAATTCACTCACATTTGACCGATTACACTTTTGAGTTTTCAATGAATAATATTGTACATAAAAAATTCTCAAAAATTGGTGTAGTGGATTTTTGGTTGGTTGTTTTTTTCGTGAAATTGAATGAATGTTTTGAATATTTATTTATTTTTTAATTAAATTCTAAAACGTATTTCAAGGTCGTAATCAGCGACCTGTAATCTTTTACGTACACCACTTAATTACAAGACAATAAAATGTGAAAATATATTACAAATTTTACTTGAATAAGAATAACATTTGAATTTTTGTAAATTACAAATTAAAACAATTAACATTCATACATTTGCATTTGTTGTTATTATACTTGAAACTGGTTGCCGTAATAAATGTAAAGTAATTCATTAAGAGAACTTTCATTCCCAATTTTGTTTGCGTAAAACATTTTATGGGTGGGGTTTATGAACGTTCTAAATTAATTCTAAATTTTTGTTATTTGAATTTTTGTGATCATTTGAAAAGTGATTTTAAGTGATTATTTATACTCTTTCGAGTCGAGCTTGATGATCTAAATTTTGCAATGAAAAGGAAAGCCAGGAGAAGAACCTACGTACCCACCATTATGCGACGCGTTTCGCCGTTGGTTAAGCGGCTCATCAGGCATATTGGGCTATGTGGCTTTACAAAGGTCGTACGTTGATAACTTGTATTTATTCCGCCCTGATGCGAAACTTGCATATGCGAATTAAATTCAAATTTGTCAAAGTTCGACATTTGTCTTCATTCTAGGAACAGTCCTTTTCAAAGCAGATTTTTGTTGTAGCGATGGATAATTAATCCACACACCTACAATTGCTTCCTGGTATACACATGTTTTTGCGCAACCGTTTTTGGAAGTGTTGATGGCTCAGAACGTTAAGCGGTCTTGGCAACATCTGTGTTGCTCTGAGGACCTAGGTTCGAGCCCTAGCCGTGCTCGGCTGAAATTAATTTTTGTTATTTGAATTTTTGTGATCATTTGAAAAGTGATTTTAAGTGATTATTTATACTCTTTCGAGTCGAGCTTGATGATCTAAATTTTGCAATGAAAAGGAAAGCCAGGAGAAGAACCTACGTACCCACCATTATGCGACGCGTTTCGCCGTTGGTTAAGCGGCTCATCAGGCATATATATCTAAATCTGAACCGATTCTAAATTTCAAATTCTATGAAAAATTCTGACGCAAAACATAAGCCAGTCACAATTGCGTTGTACAAAAAAAACTAAAAATATTTTTAAATCCTCAAAAAAAAATTATTGAAAAAAATCTAAAATATTTTTAAAAAATATACACCTCGAATATATCTTTAAACTAGTAATGAATGTAGGTAGTTAAGTCGGACTGGTCCGACTATATGATACCCTTCACTACTTTGGGTATATTCTACATATGTATCCTAACAGACGTCGCCTGTACGAAGGAACATTGACATGAAATTGAACGAACTTAAATATGCGATTTTATCTACAAGTAAACCGACTAACATCAATCCCAATTTTGTAAATAGATTTAAAGCAAACTTTGCGCCCTATATTTGGTATGCTTCACTGTTTAAAATGTAATATCAATCCATTGATTATTTGGTGTACAACCAACATGAATAGGTCGAAGTTATATATGGAAGCAATGCTATATCTAAATCTGAACCGATTTCAAGGAAACATATCAGTGGTTAATTTATTTTAATTTCAGTACATTGTGTCAATCGGTCTAGCTGTGGGTCTTTAGAGCTCCATTTACTTAAAATCGGACGAAAGTATATATAGGAACTATATCTAAATCTGAACCGATTTTCACGAAACTTAGCACATATTATTCTGGACCTAATTCAGCACCCTATGCCAAATTTCGTGCAAATCAAAATATATATAGGGACTTTGGTAATCCATTTACCTTAAATCGGACGAAAATATATATGGGAGCTATATCTAAATCTGACCCGTTTTTCTTGAAACGTGACACACGTCATTCTAGACACAATTCAGTACACTATGCCAAATTTCGTGCACCATTTACATAAAATCGGACGAAAATATATATGGGAGCTATATCTATATCTGAACCGATTTTCACGAAACTTAATACACTTCATTCTAGACTTAATTGAGTACGCTATGCCAAATTTCGTGTAAATCGAAAGACATTTAGGGACTTTGGTGCACCATTTTCAATAAATCGGACGAAAATCTGTATGGGAGCTATATCTAAATTTGAAACGAATTTCACGAAATTTAGCACACGTCATTCTAGACCAATTTAGTACGCTGTGCCCAATTTCGTGCAAATCGAAAGATACTTAGGGACTTTGATGCACCATTTACCTTAAATCGGACGAAAAAATATATGGGAGCTATATCTAAATCTGAACCGATTTTCTTGAAACTTGACACACGTCATTCTAGACTCAATTCAGTACACTATGCCAAATTTCGTGCAAATCGAAAGATATGTAGGGAATTTGGTGCACCATTTACATAAAATCGGACGGAAATATATATGGGAGCTATATCTATATCTGTATCGATTTTCACGAAACTTAATACACATCATTGTAGACTTAATTGAATACGCTATGCCAAATTTCGTGTAAATCGTGTAAAATATATAGGGTCTTTGGTGCACCATTTTCAATAAATCGGACGAAAATGTATATGGGAGCTATATACAAATCTGAACCGATTTTCACGAAACTTAATACACATCATTCTAGACTTTAGACGCTATGCCAAATTTCGTGTAAATCGAAAAATATATAGGGTCTTTGGTGCAACATTTTCAATCAATCGGACGAAAATCTATATAGGAGCTATATATAAATCTGAACCGAATTTCACGAAACTTAGCACACATCATTCTAGGCCTAATTCAGTACGCTGCGCCAAATTTCGTGCAAATTGAGATATATTGAGAGACTTTGGTGCACCAATTGATTTAAATTGGACGAAAATATATATGGGAGCTATATCTATATCTGAACCGATTTTCACGAAACTTAATACACATCATTCTAGACTTAATTGAGTACGCTATGGCAAATTTCGTGCAAATCGAAAGATATTTAGGGACTTTGGTGCACCATTTACATTAAATCGGTCGAAACTATATATGGGAGCTATATCTAAATCTGCACCGATTTTCACGAAACGTAGCAAAAATCAATATAGGCTCAATTTAGTACGCTGTGCCAAATTTCGTGCAAATCGAAAGACTTTTAGGGACGTTGGTGTACCATTTACCTTAAATCCGACAAAAATATATAGGAGCTATATCTAAATCTGAACCGATTTTTCTCAGTTTCAATAGGGGTTCGTCCATGGACCAAATCAATGAGCTGTGCAAAATTTCATCCAATTCGAATGATAAATGCGACCTGTAATTTGTTTACAATTTAGCATGGACAGACAGACGGACGGACATCCATAAATCGACTTAGAAAGTGATTCTATGCATATTCTCAAAAGGAACCATGTGTCTATCTCGTTTCCTTTTGCCTGTTACAAACATATGCATAAATACATAATACCCTGTACCACAGTGTGGTGAAGGGTATAAAAATATATGCCTCAAAAATATTTAAAAAAATATATGCCACAAAATTTTTTTATCTACGCCCAAGAAAATATTCTTTAAAAAATCTCAAAAAATATTCCCTAAAAATATTACGCCTTGTTGCCCTTTCAAAAATATTCTTTAAAAAATCTACGCCTTGAGAGGTTCCTCAAAAAATATTCTTTAAAAAATCTACGCCTTGAGAGGTTCCTCAAAAAATATTCTTTAAAAAATCTACGCCTTGAGAGATTCCTCAAAAAATATTCTTTAAAAATCTACGCCTTGAGAGGTTCCTCAAAAAATATTCTTTAAAAAATCTACGCTTTGTGGGTTCCTCAAAAAATATTCTTTAAAAAATCTACGCCTTGATAGGTTCCTCAAAAAATATTCTTTAAAAATGTTACGCCTTCTTGCCCTTACAAAAATATTCTTTAAAAAATCTACGCCTTGTTGGTCGCTCAAAGAATATTTTTTAAAAAATCTACACCTTTTTTGTCTTTCAAAAATATTCTTTATAAAAATATACGCCTTTGTGAAAAATATTACCTTTACTGGTCCCTCAAAAATACGCTTCTTTTTGA
This sequence comes from Musca vetustissima, assembly GCF_032173495.1. Taxonomy (NCBI): domain Eukaryota; kingdom Metazoa; phylum Arthropoda; class Insecta; order Diptera; family Muscidae; genus Musca; species Musca vetustissima. Next base: position 27,051 of record NW_026879882.1, read on the forward strand.
AAAACCCAGTATGACAATTTTTCATTTAAAGCCTTTCAAACTGTATTCATATTCATACGAAATTTAGTTGCAATAAAACCAGCCATCTAATTTACTTAGTTAGCAAAATAAAAAAATTGGCAATCCCATACCCGTGACTGTTACAGCTTTCGTTTTTTGTGTTGTGTTTTTGTTGTTGTTTTTGTGTTCATGTTCAGCTTGAAATGACAAGTTCATTGAACGTTTGTCTTTGGACGGTTATCATAGCCTGCCTACAAACGCATTACACATTTTTTTGAGGTATCAACAAGGCGTAGATTTTTTAAAGAATATTTTTTGAGGTATCAACAAGGCGTAGAATATTTTTTAAAGAATATTTTTTGAGGTATCAACAAGGCGTAGATTTTTTAAAGAATATTTTTTGAGGTATCAACAAGGCGTAGATTTTTTAAAGAATATTTTTTGAGGTATCAACAAGGCGTAGATTTTTTAAAGAATATTTTTTGAGGTATCAACAAGGCGTAGATTTTTTAAAGAATATTTTTTGAGGTATCAACAAGGCGTAGATTTTTTAAAGAATATTTTTTGAGGTATCAACAAGGCGATTTTTTAGATTTTTTAAAGATTTTTTAAAGAATATTTTTTGAGGTATCAACAAGGCGATTTTTAGATTTTTTTTAAAGAATATTTTTTGAGGTATCAACAAGGCGTAGATTTTTTAAAGAATATTTTTTGAGGTATCAACAAGGCGTAGATTTTAAAGAATATTTTTTGAGGTACTTAGATTTTTTTAAGAATATTTTTTGAGGTACTCAAAAAGGCGTGGATTTTTTAAAGAATATTTTTTGAGGTATCAACAAGGCGTAGATTTTTTAAAGAATATTTTTTGAGGTATCAACAAGGCGTAGATTTTTTAAAGAATATTTTTTGAGGTATCAACAAGGCGTAGATTTTTTAAAGAATATTTTTTGAGGTATCAACAAGGCGTAGATTTTTTAAAGAATATTTTTTGAGGTATCAACAAGGCGTAGATTTTTTAAAGAATATTTTTTGAGGTATCAACAAGGCGTAGATTTTTTAAAGAATATTTTTTTTGAGGTATCAACAAGGCGTAGATTTTTTAAAGAATATTTTTTGAGGTATCAACAAGGCGTAGATTTTTTAAAGAATATTTTTTGAGGTATCAACAAGGCGTAGATTTTTTAAAGAATATTTTTTGAGGTATCAACAAGGCACAGATTTTTTAAAGAATATTTTTTGAGGTATCAACAAGGCGTAGATTTTTTAAAGAATATTTTTTGAGGTATCAACAAGGCGTAGATTTTTTAAAGAATATTTTTTGAGGTATCAACAAGGCGTAGATTTTTTAAAGAATATTTTTTGAGGTATCAACAAGGCGTAGATTTTTTAAAGAATATTTTTTGAGGTATCAACAAGGCGTAGATTTTTTAAAGAATATTTTTTGAGGTATCAACAAGGCGTAGATTTTTTAAAGAATATTTTTTGAGGTATCAACAAGGCGTAGATTTTTTAAAGAATATTTTTTGAGGTATCAACAAGGCGTAGATTTTTTAAAGAATATTTTTTGAGGTATCAACAAGGCGTAGATTTTTTAAAGAATATTTTTTGAGGTATCAACAAGGCGTAGATTTTTTAAAGAATATTTTTTGAGGTATCAACAAGGCGTAGATTTTTTAAAGAATATTTTTTGAGGTATCAACAAGGCGTAGATTTTTTAAAGAATATTTTTTGAGGTATCAACAAGGCGTAGATTTTTTAAAGAATATTTTTGAGGTATCAACAAGGCGTAGATTTTTTAAAGAATATTTTTTGAGGTATCAACAAGGCGTAGATTTTTTAAAGAATATTTTTTGAGGTATCAACAAGGCGTAGATTTTTTAAAGAATATTTTTTGAGGTATCAAC
>NW_026879883.1:0-28932 GCF_032173495.1 Musca vetustissima
AGGGTCTCACGATTTTTTTTTTCTATAGAAAAAAAACCCAAAGGGTCTCACGAATTTTTTTCTATAGAAAAAAATATCCCCAAGGGTCTCACAACTTTTTTCTGTCACAAAGGTCTCACAATTTTTTTTTCTATAATAAAAAATATTACCTTGGGCTTCATGATTTGTTTTCTATAGAAAAGAAATAGTCCCTTGGGATTCATGATTTTTTTTATGAATTTAGCTCTTTGAGCTCCACGATTTTTTTTCTATAGAAAAAATAGACCTTTAGGGTCCTTGAATTTTTTTCTACAGAAAAATATAGTCCTTTGGGCTCCACGATTTTTTTATAGAAAAAATAGTGCTATGGGGTCCTTGAATTTTTTTCCTATAGAAAAAGGTAGTCACAAGTCCCACGAATTTTTTTCTAGAGAAAAAATTGCCCCAATGTTCTTACAAATTTTTTTTTATAGGAAATAATAAACCCATGGGTCATCAGGAAAAATTTTCTATATAAAAAATGCACCTTTGGTCATACTGGAACTTTTTTCTTTACAAAAAAAAACTAACCCCTTGCCACCAACATGACCCAATTGTTCCAACAACCACCACTTACAATTATTGACCATGTCATTGTTGTTGCTATGTTGCAAGACTCTTGATCTGCCAGCAAAAGTGAGTGGTGTCGTTGTCGGCATTTCTGTTAAGACTGCTAAAAATGTTTTAAAAATTTAATTTAGATTTTCGTACAATTTTTAGTGGCTTTGGTTTTAGTACTGGGGCGTTGTATTCTTTGTTCACATTTAAGGTGACTGTTCTTTATGTGTCATTTTTCTATTTTTGGTTTGCAGTAAATACCACTCCTGCTAATAGATTTTTTTGGTTTGCAGTTAAATGTCTTTGTCATTGCTGTTCCTAGTATAAAGACCATGCTTGTGTCTTAAGTCTTTTGTTTTATTTTAGTCTTTCAAACATTTTTGTTTAGAAAAATATTGCTTTGTTGTGGTTGAGATTTTTGTTTGTTCAAGCCGTTTTTGTTTGTTCAAACAATTTTTTGTTGTTGTTATAGTGTTTGTTGCCATTAAACTCCGTTGTTAAGCAATAATTGTGGGAAAGTTATGCCTTTCGGTTTTTTGTTGTTGTTTTTCTTTGAAATAAAGTCCATATGATTGCAAGGTGTTGGTGGTGTACTGAGGGTGGGGTGTGTGTATGTATGTGTGTCATTTTCAATGTGTTCTCGATTTCGGTGTTTATGACTTATCAAGGTCATCTGGTGGTTATGCCAGCAAATGCCAGCTGCTACTGTTACGGATTTGAGATTTGGTTTTTCCAAAAGGGCGGTATCTATTAAAACCAACCACAATTGTATTTTTGCAAAATAATAATAACATTAATACCAAATTGCAATGTCATTGAAACAGTTTAAAAGTTTTTATACAGCTTTTTATGGCAACTAACACTACCGCTGCATTTATGATTAATGAAAGGCAACTCTATTTTATTGACAGTGTTAATAATTAATTGTAATTAATTTTGAACGCTTGGAGTTTTATGGAATGGGTCATACATATTTTTAATTCATTGGAAATTAAAAGGATGTAGATGTGAGCGAAAGACATCGCGGATGTTTTCTATGGCCCCTCAAAGATTTCAAGATTTGTTCTCTATAGAAATAATAGCCCCATTGGGGCTTCATGTCTTTTTTCTTGGAAAAATGTCCTTTGGGTCTTCATAGCATGATTTTCTAAAAAAAATGGATTCTTAGGCTTCATAAACTATTTTCTATAATACCCTGGGGCTTCACGATTTTTTTCTATGGAAAAAGTAGCCCTCTGGTCTTATATAAAAACCAGTAAGGAAAGTAGTAAAGTCGGACGGGGCCGACTATATGATACCCTTCACCACTTTGGGTATATTCAACAGATGGAAGCCTAACAGACGTCGCATTTTTTGAAGGACCATTAATATGAAATTAAACAGGTCTTTCTGCAACCTATAAATTTTGGTCAGATATAGAGTTGCTTCTTACAATAGGACAAAATTATGTAAATTAATTTAAAGCAAAATATCTAAATGTAAACCGATTTCATCGAAACTTGTCACATGTAAGGTTACACATATTTTAGTATGTTTTGTGCATTCCGCCACATTTTGAATTCGTTATTATATATAAAAACATATATGGACTTGGGTGCGCAATTTACTTAAAATCGGATAAAAATATATATGAGATCTATATCTAAATCTGATCCGATTTTTACGAAATTAAAAACACATATTTCTAGACTTATTTCAATACGCTATGCCAAATTTCGAGCAAAGCGAAAGATATATAGGGACTTTGTTTGCAGCATTTACATAAAATCGGACGAAAATATATATAGGAGCTATATCTAAATCTAAACTGATTATTATGAAATTTTACACACATCATTCTAGACCTAATTCATTACGCTGTGCCAAATTTCGTGCAAATCGAAAGATATATGGGGACTTTGGTGCACCATTTACAAAAAATCGGACGAATATATATATGTGGGAGCTATATCTAAATCTGAACCGATTTTTATGAAATTTTACACACATCATTCTAGACCTAATTCATTACGCTGTGCCAAATTTCGTGCAAATCGAAAGATATATAGGGACCGTTTACATTAAATCGGACGAAAATATATATGGGAGCTATATCTAAATCTGAACCGATTTTTCAATAGGGTTCGTCCTTGGGCCAAACAAGTGACCTGTGCCAAATTTCATCCAATTCGGATCATAAATGCGACCTGTACTTTGTTTACAATTTAACATGGACAGACTGACAGACAGACGGACGGACGGACATGCATAAATCGACTCAGAAAGTGATTCTATGCATATTCTCAAAAGGAACCATGTGTCTATCTCGTTTCCTTTTGCCTGTTACAAACATATGCACAAAGACATAATACCCTGCACCACAGTGTGGTGAAGGGTATAAAAAGCACTTTGGGCTTTACGAAAAAGATAACCCCAAGTGTCTCACGAATTTTTTTCTATAGAAAAAAATAGCCCCAAGTGTCTCACGATTTTTTTCTATAGACAAAATAGCCCCAATGGTCTCACAATTTGTTTTCTATAGAAAAAAAATAGCCCCAATGGTCTCACAAATTTTTTTCTATAGGAAAAAATAGCCGAATTTTTTTTTCTATAGAAAAAAATAGCCCTTTGGGCATCAAACTTTTTTTCTATAGAAAAAATAGCCCTTTTGGCTTCACGATTTTTTTTTCTATAGAAAAGAAATAGTCCCATGGGTCTCACGAATTTTTTTTCTATAGAAAAAATAGCCCCTAGGGCTTGACGATTTTTTTTTTCTATAGAAAAAATAGCCCCTGGGGATTCCCGAATTTTTTCTATAGAAAAAATAGCCCCTGGGGCTTCACGAAATGTTTCTATAGAAAAAACAGACCCGAAAATCTCATGAATTATTTTCCATAAAAAAAAAATAGCCCCGAGGGACTTACGAATTTTTTCCTAAAGAAAAAAATAGCCCCAAGGGTCTTATGATTTTTTTCTATAGAAATAAATTTCCCCAAAGGGTCTCACGATTTTTTTTTCTATTGAAATATAGATCGAATCGAAAAAAAAACACACAAAATTAAGTTTTCGGTCCACTTCATCCGAAAATTTTTATCTGATCATCGCCGAAAATTATAGGTGTTGTCCTTGACCATACCTGGATCCTCATGGAAAATTTCAAAGCGATCAGCGCTATATTTCCGCCCTCCAGTGTGGTAAGGATTTACTAAATAATATCTGAATACGTAACCACCTGTAAATATTTACGTGTAACTCCCACATCCGAGTACATACGACAATATAATTGGTATTAATTTAAAGGTCAACCACTCCGCTTGTCTATATTATCAAATTCTCGGGTCTATGTCCTCCACGGGTAAATATATATGTCATAGAATACAAATTTTGTAATTTTTCACACATAAGTCAGGGTCCTTTTTGAACCGCTAAATACTGACCGATCTTTATCAAAACAGGCATCCTTTTTCTTTGGCCCGATCCCCTCCTCCATGTAAAAATTCGCGATGTTTGGGCCATAATTGCGGCATCTGGAGCGACCAGGAAAACCGACAAAAATTAAGTTTTTGGTCCATTTCATCCCCTAAATATTAACCCATCTTTACCAAGCTCTTTGATTTTTTTTTAAATAGCCCTATTGGTCTCCACGATTATTTTTAATATTGAATTTTTAATAAAAATATGTCCTCTCTCTTTTCAGGTATGTTCCTTTCATAAAATGCAAATTGTCCATGAAATATTTTTTTGTAAGTAAATATTTGATATTATTTTGGAATCAGAAGCCGATTTTCCCACGTCTGAATCAAATACTAATTTCAAATGAAATATAGCTCACATCATTCCCTCCTCTTTTTGAAATATTTCAAATTCAATAAATAATAGTAAAAAATTTGAAAAGCTAAAACAACAACACCACCACCATCAACTATTATAAAAACAAGTAATTTATACCATGCCCCATTGATGGCACAGATGTAACGCCAAGACCCAACGTATAAAAAAAAACTTCGTCGTTGAACAAAAATATTTTTCCCAACCGACAAGTGAATGAACGTCTAAATTGCCGGTTGGTTTTTTTTTTTTTTTGTTGTCGTTGTTGTTATTGTAATGAATGTGGTCACATATTTTTGCTTTGAAGCAAAACCAAATGACACGTTTGTCAATTGGGATATGGTTGTTATTGTTGGATTTGTGTTTCAATTTTTTTTTCTGTATTTCATTTCAAATGAAATTTGTATTGCATAGATGGAGGGGTAACTTCTGCAATCTGCAGGTGCAAATGAATGAATTGCAGGTCTTAAGTAAGAGACCAAGAAATAGCCAAGCTATATAATAAATTTTCAATATAATGTATGAATTTATAAGGGGAACAGATATAAATTGCAATTACGTTATTGTTGGAAGCAAAATAAGAAATAAGTGTCAACTATAGGAGGGAGGGACTCACGACTTATTCCTACAGAAAAAAACCCAAGATTCTCCCAAATTTCTTCTATGGAAAAACAGCCCTTAGAGACGTTTTCGTTTTTCCCAGGGGAGGCCACGAATTTTTTCTATGAAAATGCTGCCCAGTGGAGGCCATGATTTTCTTCTAAAAATATATCGCTCTTTGGAGGAAAATATTTTTTCTAAAGAAAGAAAGGGACTCACGACTTATTCCTACAGAAAAAAACCCCAAGATTCATCCAAATTTCTTCTATGGAAAAAAGCACTTAGGGACTCTCGTTTTTCATAGAGGAGATCACGAATTTTTTGTAATGCTGCCCTGTGGAAAATTTTCCTAAAAAATATATCGCTCTTTGGAGGAAAAGATTTTTTCTAAAGAAAAAAAGGTCCTTTGTGAGCCCATGATTTTCTTCTAAAAAATATATCGCTCTTTGGAGGAAAAGATTTTTTTCTAAAGAAAAAAATTGCCCTGAGTGTTTCAACAATTTTTTAATAGAAAAGAAAAATCGAGGGTCTAAAGATTTTTTTTCTGTAGAAAATGTAGCCCTTGGGCTTCGCGAATTTTTTTTATACAACAAAATCGCCCCTTCGAATTTTGTATTGTAATACCCTATGTACTATAAGAAAACAAATGGAAATTTGAGAAAATAATCCTCCTGTGGCTTTTGTATTACCCAACGTATACTTAATATACAATTATCTTCTATTAACTTGTAAGTATCAAACGTCAATTTCAAATGTAACAACCTTGTACTAAATCACCTTTTACTAATGGAATTTGATTGATTTTTCTTTTGAAATTTTGGCGCCTTTCATTATAAATTCGACAAACGTTCTGCAGCAGCACCACAACCACCACCACCGTCATCTTAGAGGCGCAACATACCTTAACGCACAATAAAAGCCAATCCTTAATACCCCGCCAGCCATATATGGATCACAAATTATGTTTTCATTATAGATCAAATATTTCTTTGGCAAAAACTTACAATCGTTGGTGTTAGATACGATTCGCTGACATGAAATCATGCGTTACACTTTTGGCTTTAGGTAATACCTAAATAACTAAATCTCCAAAGTCTCAAAACATTTTTAGCCATATTTGGAGTAAAAAAGAGAACTAAATGTTTGTTTTTTCTTTGGGTATATATTTTTTTAATAATTTTTAGGCCAACAGCAGCATAAATTGCTGTGAAAAAGAAACCAATGAAAAAAATCACAAAATTAATAAACGATTTGTGTTGCAAGTTGTTTGAAAATGTTTGACACAGTATATTTTTGATGAAATGTGTTTTTTTCTTTTCCAAAGCTGTCAAACCAGATGTTACAAGTTTTGGCTGATAGGCACAACTGTTTGGAAATTGAAATCAATCAACAATTTTGTGCAAAAAATAAAAATGAGAAAACATTTCAGATTGATTGGTTATCTATTGCGGAATATGTAGGCCAAAGCTTATCTAGAATTTAAAAAGGGATAACCAATGCAGTAGCACCCTGCATGGATTATCGCTATCCCATTGAAATTGAATTGTTAAAACAATCCTTTAAAATCAGTATAAAGCCTAGACTACAAAAAATGGTGTTTGAAAATTTGATCTATAAGCATATTTAAAAAAGCTGAAACCTCCAAAATACCCTGTCACTTTACAACGGATTATTCGTATTGATTTGCATTTGTTCCCGTACAAAATTCAATTGACGCAAAGAATGTTGCCTGCGTACAAGCCTCGTCGATTGGAATCGGCCCAAAGAGTCATCGAAATGGCGAGCAATTTTGGAACAAAATTATCATGTCCGATGAAGCCCATTTCACATTGAATGGGTCCATAAATAAGCAAAATTGCCGTTTTTACGCTACTGAAAATCCTCAGGAGATTCCAGAAGTGCCTCTTCATGACGAAAAATTCACAGCTTGGTGCGGCGTTAGAGCGAAAACGGTCATTGGGCCGTTTTCCTTCCAAAATGAAAATGGCCATGCAGTTACCATCAATCAGGAGCATTATCGCGACATGATGACCAATTTTGTGATGCCAATTATTCGTCGAAAGCGTATAAGGCAGTTCTGGCTTCAACAAGACGGCGCTCCACCGCACACAAGTCGCATAACAATCGATTTTCTGAAGAATTTGTTTCCGGGCCGTTTGATGTCGAAAAGTGGTGATTTGGACTGGCCACCGCGTTCGCCCGACTTGACGCCGCCTGACTTCTTCTTGTGGGGATATTTGAAGTCAAAGGTTTACGTTAACAAGCCAAGGACCGTAGAAGAGCTCAAGGACAACATTCGTGAAGGAATAGCCGCTATTCCGGCCGAAATGTTGGAAAAAACGATGGGAAATGCAGCAAAAAGGGCACAATACGTCATCAAAAAAAATTAAATGTAAACAATTCTACTTGGAACAAATTATTATTTTTTTCTTTGATTTAAAAAAAAAAAAACATGGGTCCGTCGAATATGGGCAACCCTGTATTCTTCTATTGCCTTAATTTAATTTCCCGCACAGTAACATACAACAATCTCACATAATGTAGACCCCACTCACATATGTCCCTTGCCTCCACTCTTTCAACTTCTGCTACTATGTCTCTTGCCTCCACTTCTACAACTACCATAATATTATCAGCACTGTAGTGGGATATTATCTAGCAACGTTATACTCAATCTACAGTCGTCGACGACGCTCAAAGTTGCTTTGTTTATGTCGTGCAAAATATGGCTTTAATTACACCATTTCAAAATGACATAAACGTGAATAAGTTGGTAATATTTGTTTTTGTTTTTCATTTCTTTGGTATTTTTTTTTTTAATAAATAAAAATCTACATTGCAGTCGGTTGATATGTGTAAGCAATGTTATTGTTTATTGTGGGAGTTTGGTTTAGTTTTTTTGTGCATTTCTGTGTTTGCTTAAAGAACGCCCACTTTGTTTTGTAACGAAAAACAAAAAAACATCTGGTAAAGTAGTTACGAGAGCTTCTAAGAAAAACAAACTTTGGTAGATATGTATTTCAATTTTGTTGTTTTAGTAGTAGGAATACGAGTGATAATGAATAACTAAGTAATATATTTGCTCAAAATAATAATATGGTTGGTCTTCGTTGTGCTTGTGTCTTAAGTCTTTTGTTTTAAATTGCATTTTCTGATTATAAGTTCCCAAAAAAAATTATTTAAAACTCGTAATCTTATAGCTAATACCAACCAGACTAATTGAAATATATTCTCAATAAGATGGATTGAAAATCGTTATATGATTGGTTAATATTTTGTAATCAAAGACATCTGTTTATTTTGTATTTGATGTATTTTGGTGATTCAAATTCTTCAATACTTAAATGCTTTATCCATTGAAAATCCACTGTCATTTCATTGAAGTCCAAATCGTGTTTAGAATTTGAATCGATGTTTTTGGGCGTCAATTACGTTTCTGGTATATGCCTCTCATTTCGTCACCAATATACTTAGCATACCAATCCGTAAATACATAGTATATTGGGTCCAGTTTTTCCTATATAAAAAAAGCCTACGGGTTTTTATAGGCCACAATATTGATTAAATTTGGGCGGTTTATCCTTTTACACCTTTCACCATAAGTTGGACATTCAACATTTATCGGGGCCTGCATACATTGGCTCTACCGTGGTAAATTGCTGCCAGGGGAAAACTAAATATCTGGGGAGAAGGGAAAACATACGTTTTTGTAATTCTTGTACGGGAACCTGCGTTTGCAGAAACAAAATTGGTTATTTATGTGGTTTAATCCCGAGAGATTTCTTTTAACTGTCTAGAGATCCTTTATTAACCAGATATGAATATTATCTTTAATTATTCTTCCAATCAGAAACTTTGTTGCCGTTTCACTCCGATGGAGATTTACCTAGATGACCTCTCTCAATTGTCCTCCAGTAAACGGTTCTCTAGGAAGTCGGTTAAATTCGCTCAATATTATTCCTTGGATATTTTTCTTTGCTACTCTTGTTGGTCGCATCCTCCTCTCCAATCTTTGTCTTCCCAATCTTGATGAATACTGCTTTGGACACGTAGTGCGCCTTACACTTAGGCCAACCACTAGTAAAGTTCCATCTGCGTTCTCCTCCCTGTGTAAGACTTTCCATTTCATTGTAGGCCAAAGATTTCGAGCATCCGTTTTGTCGTGAACTCGCTGCCACAAACTCTGACGAAGTCAGATGCCTTTTTTAATTAAAGAATGTCACTTTTCCTCAACAGCCCAAGTTTTATTTTCTCTGCAACTAGTTTTCTCAGGCTTCTACGCTCATTGATGACTCAAACTCCAGCATTATATAGTCCCCTTTCAACTGTCCAGATCAATGGGATACGTCCTGGCAGCAGGTGCTCCATGATTTTATTGTTGGCCACATCCTTCATCCTCTTTACGGGTCTCAATTTTTTAGTTCTCCATACGAAATGTTTTCTTCAATCACTGCATAGAAAAACACACTCCGACTGGCAACTTTACCACATGTCTTCCTCTTTCGTCCGGATAGTAATTTTAGAGTTCCCGGACTTCACGGTCTTCAAATTTGGATGCAATGCTCATCTTCTTGATATTCTAGCCGGCATCGCCACCCTAAGTCGATGAACAGTATCTTTTGACTTCGAGTAGACTATTCCTTCTCTTGCTATCAACTGACGTGAAGCCCTTTTTCATTTAGGGGGTTTGGCGTTCGTCTGCTCTTCGGGTCAGTGACCTTCAGGTTTATACTTCTGAGTATGATTCCCCTCCTGTTTCAGAAAGTTGGGTTGAGGTTGTTCTTTCCATGTGGTACCATCGACTACAGATGCCAAAACACCCACATCTGAAGAAGATGTTTGCTTACGATCGCAGCATGACTGCGGGGGTCGTCGGCAGATCAACAATAACCACCGATACATTCCATATTTGTTTTTTAGTAAATTTTGATCCGCGGGTACAAGCCCCTAAAAGCGCCTCAAAATACCAATTTAGTTAACCTAAGTAAATGATTGGTATGTTGTATGTAACCCGTCCTGGGAGGTGGGGTTGCCATCTATCGTTGGGTAGAAATAAAGTCTTCTTTTGTGTAATGATTGGGGTCCTTGCTTATTTAGTGTGACCATATTCCTCTAAATTTCGCATTTCTGTCATGGGAATGTTAGGGGATTTGAAATATTCAAAATCTACTTTTATCTCTGCCGCTGGGATTCTAAGCCAGGATTCATCGGTTTGTAGTCTTGCTGTATTAGACCACTTCCATTTGGAAACGTATAATTTTTAATACCAAATTTCTTTGTTTTTTTACTACTCTTGTTACTTTGTTACTACTCTTGTGAGGATTGGTCTGTTGTAACCAGTTCTAGGTGACGGAGCTGCCATCTATCAGTGGCTAGAAATAACATTTCCTTCAATTTTGTACAATGGTTTGGATTATTACTTTTTTAGTGTGGCCATTTGTGTCAGGATGTCGTTTTTCTTTTATTTATATTGCTATCCTCATTTATTGATGTTGATGCCGACATTGGTTATTAGAATGTCAGGGAGCTTCGGATATTCGAAAGCCAATTTTTCCTCCTCTGCTGAGATTCAAACCCAGGACCCAACAGTTTTATTGTGATCAAGAATCCGGTGAATTTGACGAGGTTGGCAAATTAAATAATTTCCAAAAACTAGCCCTTAGTAACTATTTTTCTACAGCAAAATAAGTACATGAACCACTGTACTTATTTTGCTGTAGAACCTAGCAGCACATTTCTTATCACCGTCTTAGGGATTGGAGTCAGCTCAAAGAGGTAAGAGTGTCTATTCAAAAAAATCAACTCTAAGGGCATAATTATAATAATTGGAAGGGCATTTTTTAAGAAACAATATTTCATTTATTTCTAAAACGTGTTCGTGTCCTAAGTCTTTCGTTTTTTCTTAATAGTTCTTATTTTAGTTATTTACATATTAAATTTAATGCCAAAATATGCAGTCCCTTCAAATAAAATGTATTTCACTTTTAATAATCCTCATTAATTTCCATTCATTTTCAATTTTCTCACTAAATTATTAACGTTTGGCATACATATATTTAATGTTATCAATGAAAGTGTTCAGTAATTCCGTATAAGGTTACCCCATTGTATTACATCATAAATTCAATGAAAATAAGGTGCAACAAAAAGAAAACAACAACATGCACATTCATAGACATCAATTGCTAATATAGTGAAGGTAGTAGTGCAATTTATATGTTTGTATGTCTATCTTTGGCATGGAATTGGCACTGACATTGTCTGACAAAGACTAGCACCGCAAACAAAAGAAAAAAAGTGAGCTAACAACGTGTCACATTGCAGGAAAGGCGGAAATTTAGCCAGCAACAACACAAAAAAATGAGGAAAATTTAAATTGTTATGGCAATTGCAAAACAGCAACAACAACAAAGGAAAAAAAACTCACGTTTTAAATTCATTCATATATAATTTATTTAGGTGTAATTTCGTATTCTTTTTTGCAAAGCCACACCATAAGTAATTTTTAAATGGTTTTGCAGCGATCGCTGGAAAATTGAATTGTGGCCAACCTGTTGTGAAGATGTCATATTTTTGAGCTACGATCTTTTTTCTTCAAACAAAAAATTAAATATAAATAAAATTATAAAAATAAACTTGAAAAATTAATGCCAGTTCATAACCAAGTTGTCACAGGTGATGTGCTGCGCTGCGCTGTGTTGTCTGTTAATTTGTCTATGCCATCTTTAAGTGAGACCATGAGTCGTTTTTTTTCTTGTTGTTGTTTTTTTTTAAGTTTGGAATCTTTATTATAAATTACCAGTTTATGGATAAATTAAAAATTTAAACATAACCGACACGTTTATACCATGTCTGGCTGTCAGCTGTGACGCACCAAACATTTATCAACGGCATCACAAATTGTCAACATTTTTTTACTATTTGGATAAATTGGTAGCTAATGCATGCATTTTGAAAAATATTTATAATTCTCCGGAAAGGGAATCGATTTAATGTTCCTCGAATATAAACAAAAAACCTTAAAATAAATCGTTTTGAAATACATTCCGAATACATGTAAATTTACTTTCGAATATTTCGAAAAAAAGGTAGCCAATGATCTCTGATTGCAATTAATGTCTCACATAAGCCTTAGATCCTCAACTAAAGTATTCCACCCTAATATACCTAAACTGAAACTCATATTGATTTTCCTTCAATAAACCAGCAACTAATTGAAAACCACAAATTATGAATCATTCGTGTACAAATATGGTCACACACGTTGCAAGTAGAAACATTTGCCAATGGACGCCTTCTCGTTCGAGGTAGCTACAGTGGTCGAAGTGTAGGTTTTTAGAGAAGGTTGTTTTTGTTTTTCTCAGTTCGTATATTGATATTGTGTGAAAATGCAAATTAACTGATGTTATGTAAACATGAAGATAACCTTTTAAAATCGTATTAGTCAGGCTGTGAGACGAAAAATGAAAACCCCTGATAGTTGTCCTAAAAAAAATTTTCTAAAATTAAATAGATCCTTGAAAAAATATTTTTAAAATAATCCAGTCTTTGTTGATAATAAACAAAAATATTTTCGAAATAATCCATAATAATCTGTTGAAAAAAATATTTTCAAAATAAACCAGCTTTTGTTGATCTTTGAAAACATATTTTCAAACTAATCCAGTCTTTGTTGATCATTAAAAAAAATTATAAAATAATTGCTGTAATAGTGCTTCGTAATATATTCCTTAAAAACATAATTCCTGTAATAGCCCTTCATAATATATTCGTTAAAAAATCCACGCCTATAAAAGATCTAAAAAAAACATTTTTCAAAAAATCGACGTCTGTAAAAGATTACCAAAAATTGTTTTTAAACGAATCCAAAAGTCTGTAAAAGTTCTCTAAAAAAATCCACACCTGTAATTGTCCTACAAGAATTAAAAACAAATCCCGTCTTTAAAACAAGTGAAAAAGCGTTAAGTTCGGCCAGGCCGAACTTTGGATACCCTTCACTATAGATATACTAAAAGGTAGTTGAAATGAAAATGTAGGGAAAATACCAAAAAGTGGATCTATGCCGACATTTCTACAACGCGATTTGTGAACCATAATGTGAACTATGTTCCAGAAAATTTTGATTTCATCCAACCTGTGCCTATCTTATTATTCTTCCAAACTTAGTTCAGGTTCGAAGATGTGGAGTATCGGTCCACTCCCTCTGATACCTCCCACACAGGTGCTAGGCCTAACTGCGGGTTTTAGTTCACGTATAGTTCATTATCGAACCTTACGTTCTAACTTTATCTCGATATCCTCCGCAGGTTAAATGATTACGACAGACCCTTAGAACCAAACCCAAAACGCGGAACAAATTAGATAACTATTTTAATATAAAAAAGGGGGTTATATGGGGACTACCACAAAAAGGGGGCGAATGTAAATAATTTTTGGTAGGGATATTGTTGCCATATACGACTACATAATGCCAAATTGCAGCGAATTCGGTTGAAAAACGCGCTCAAGAACCAGAAATACCGAAAATTGGGGGTACCCTTATATGGGGGCTACCCGAAAAAATTGACCTATATTCATAATTTTTTGTGGAGAAATTTGGTACATATTAAGAACTCAAAATACTAAATTACAGCTGAAAATTGGAAGGTGCCGTTATATGGGGACTACCAGAAAAAGTGGACCTCATAATTTTTTGTGGAGACATTTAGTACACAATAAGAACCCAACGTACCAAATTTCAGCGAATTCGGTTGAAAAACACGGTCAAGAACCCCAAAATACCGAAAATTGGGGGTACCCTTATATGGGAGCTTTGCCTAAACGTGGACCGATATATCCCATCTTCGAACTTGACCTGCCTATGCAACATTTCAGCACCTTATCTCAATTCCTTCAGAATACAGCGTGATTACAACAGACGGACGGACAGACGGACGGATAGACATGCCTAGATCGTCTTAGAATTTTACCCTGATCAAGAATATATATATACTTTATAGGGTCGGAAATTAATATTTCGATGAGTTACAAACGGAATGACAAAATTAATATACCCTCCATACTATGGTGGAGGGTATAAAAATCCGCAACTGTAATTGTCCTGCAAGAATTAAAAAATTCTATCTTTAAAAAAATTCCAATCTTTAAAAAAATCCGCAAATGTAATTGTCCTGCAGGAATTAAAAAAATCCAATTTTTAAAAAAACCAAGCCTTAAAAAGACCTTCTAAACATATTCTTTAAAAAATCCAAGCCTTAATAGGATCTTCAAAAACATAATCTTTGAAAAATCCAAGCCTTAATAGGATCTTCAATAAAATAATCTTTGAAAAATGCATGCCTTAATAGGATCTTCAAAAAAAATCTTTGAAATAATCAAAAAATATTCTTTAAAAAAATCCGCGCCTTAATGGGACCTTCAAAAAAATAATCTTTGAAATAAACAAAAAATATTCTTTAAAAAATCCACGCTTTAATGGGTCCTTGAAAAAATATTCTTTAAAAAATCCACGCCTTAATAGGACTTTAAAAAATACTCTTTAAAAAATCTACGCATTGATATGACCTTTAGTATATATTTTTTCAAAAAATCCTCATCTGTGAAAATAATTCGAAAAATATTATTTATAAAAAAATTAAAAATTTTCGCCGGTTATAGCCCTTCAAAAAAGTTATATTTTATCTTAATTGTCCGAGTATGAGCTTCTCATGCGTTCGACAATAATTCCTATCATTACCACCATAATGTCCACATAATATCGTATTTAGTAGCCATTTAGTAAAATAAATTGTCCAACTCCGTAGCAATAAATTGTGGCAGGAACACTTTTATTGTTGTCACGTTTTTTTGGATGATGATGATTTTTTATGTGTAACAATTTGCAACAAATCTTTAGCGAGCACATATCCAAAAAACCCGAACAATAACACTTAGCTGCAGGGTATTATGTTAATAGCATCTCCACTACCTTTTGGAATACCCTGAGCACATTTGAATGTGAATGCGAATGCGTTTAAATGAATTTCCCATTTCACTAAATATGCCAAAATGTGCAAATAAAACGCACAAATCGTTGAAGGCATCAACATCATTGTCGTCGTCATCATCATCATCATCTTTAACGTCTTCAACATTTCCATCATTAGTTGTAGAAAAAAATACAACAAATATGGCCACAAACATTAACATACGCATCTAAAAATGTGAAATTCGTTGGAGGAATGCCGTCATAAAGAAAAAAAAACGACGACGCAGACTTAAAATCTTCCGCATTCGTATTGAAATGTTTTTTTTCGTTCAATCATTTGTTTTTACAAAGAAATTAAAAGACTCAAGAAACACACTTGATTTGCACAAATTGCAGATGTGTCTCGATTTGTAATAGTAACAGCAACAACGACAACAAATACAAATAAAAAACGACATCACTTGTTGATAGCCTAGCTATTCAGTTCAACAAAAATGGCCTAAAAACAAATTCAGGCCGAATCCCCCCATTTTTTTGTAAACAAACAAAAAAAAGAAGACGAAACCCAATCCCATACCAAACAACCAGCCAACCATCTATCCATCCAGTAAGCCATCCAACCAACCATTCATGTGTATGAGTCGTTGTTACAACAATGACCGAGTTCCATCAGGGAAACTTCTTTTTTACTTTTTCCCGCTAAAAAGTGGAAAACAAAACTTTATAGAAAACAATGTGTTTTAAATGATTGCAAAATGCGTTTGACAATTGAAAGTCATAAAGATAAATATGTTTTTTTGGAAATTGGTAACAAAAACGTGACTTTTGATTAAAAGACAGTTATTCGTGTTGTTGTTGTTGCTATTGTTTTTTATTTTTTTTTTTTTTTTTGTGATTATGACAATGATGATGCTACCATTAATGACGTTGTTAATATAGATGGGACAGATGATGATGTTGATGTGTTGATGCTACTTGTTACGGTTTGAAATGGAGTTTTTTGTTGGACTCAATACAAAAATTCGAAACTTCCTGGTTTGCATTTCTAAAGAAATAAAAGTAGGCCAGGTGACTTCAACACAATTGGAAGATAAACATTGTAAAGAAGATAAAATATTTTTAAAATATGTTTATTTATTTGAAAAAAAGATATTCTTTAAAAAATATCTCCACTTAATAGCACTATCAAAAACTATTTTTTTTTTAATCCATCCCACAAGAGGATCTTCAAAATATTCTTTTAAAAATCCACACCATATTAGAACCTTCAAAAAATATTCTTTAAAAAATCATAACCATATTAGGAGCTTCCAAAAATTGGTTCTAAAATAATCCATGCCTTAATTGGAGCTCCCAAAATATTAAAAAACTTCCACGACTTAAAAGGAACTTCCAAAGAATTTTTTTTTTTAAATCCACCCCTTAGTAGGATGTTCCAAATAGGTCCCTTAAAAAATGTTCTTTAAATAATCCACGCCTTAATAGGAGGTTCCCAATAGCTCCCTTAAGAAATGTTCTTTAAGAAATCCACGCCTTAATAGGAGGCTCCAAATAGGTCCCTTAAGAAATGTTCTTTAAGAAATCCACGCCTTAATAGGAGGTTCCAAACAATTCCTTAAGAACTGTTCTTTAAGAAATCCACGCCTTAATAGGAGGTTCCCAATAGCTCCCTTAAGAAATGTTCTTTAAGAAATCCACGCCTTAATAGGAGGTTCCCAATAGCTCCCTTAAGAAATGTTCTTAAAGAAATCCACGCCTTAACAGGAGGTTCCAAACAATTCCTTAAGAACTGTTCTTTAAGAAATCCACGCCTTAATAGGAGGTTCCCAATAGCTCCCTTAAGAAATGTTCTTTAAGAAATCCACGCCTTAATAGGAGGCTCCAAATAGGTCCCTTAAGAAATGTTCTTTAAGAAATCCACGCCTTAATAGGAGGTTCCAAACAATTCCTTAAGAACTGTTCTTTAAGAAATCCACGCCTTAATAGGAGGTTCCCAATAGCTCCCTTAAGAAATGTTCTTTAAGAAATCCACGCCTTAATAGGAGGTTCCCAATAGCTCCCTTAAGAAATGTTCTTTAAGAAATCCACGCCTTAATAGGAGGCTCCAAATAGCTCCCTTAAGAAATGTTCTTTAAGAAATCCACGCCTTAATAGGAGGTTCCAAACAATTCCTTAAGAACTGTTCTTTAAGAAATCCACGCTTTATAGAAGGTTCCAAATAGGTCCCTTAAGTAATGTTCTTTAAATAATCCACGCCTTAATAGGAGGTTCCAAATAGGTTCCTTATGAAATGTTCATTAAGAAATCCACGCCTTAATAGGAGTTTCCAAATAGGTCCCTAAAGAAATGTTCTTTAAGAAATCCACGCCTTAATAGGAGGTTCCAAATAGGTCCCTTAAGAAATGTTCTTTAAGAAACCCACGCCTTAATAGGGGGTTCCAAATAGGTTCCTTAAGAAATGTTCTTTATGTAATACACGTCTTAAAAGGGGCTTCCAAAAACATTTTTTAAAAAATCCACACCTTAATAGGAGCTACAAAAAAACAGTAAGGAAAATTCAAAAGTCGGACTGGGCCGACTATATGGTTCCCTTCACCACTTCGGGTACATACAAGAGATGCCCATATGTACAATATCCTTTTGATAGAATAGACAAATAATCTTTGGAGGACCATTGAAATGGAATCGGACAAAATTAACTGCGTACATTGATATTTGGACTAAATTAAAACAACCCATACAATCTGAAATTTATGAAAAATTGAATTGAAATCTTTATATGGGAGCTATATCTAAATCTGAACTGATTCCAACAAAACTTCGGATACATCAATCTAGACCTAATTCAGTACTCTGTGCAAAATTTTGTCTCAATCGGACCAATATTGCCAGTATAGTGCTCTATTTACATTAAATCCGACGAAACTATATATGGAAGCTATATCTAAATCTGAACCGATTTCAACAAAACTTGGCATACATCAATCTAGACCTAATTCAGTACTCTGTGCAAAATTTTGTCTCAATCGGACCAATATTGGTAGTTTAGTGCACCATTTACATGAAATCGGACGAAACTATATATGGGAGCTATATCTAAATCTGAACCGATTTCAACAAAACTTGACACACATCAATATGGACATAATACAGTACTCTGTGCAAAATTTTGTCTCAATCAGACCAATATTGGCTCCATTTACAAAAAATCGGACTAAACTATATATAGGAGCTATATCTTTGTTCACAAAAATACATGGACGGACGGACAGATGGACATGCATAAATCGACTCAGAAAGTGATTCTATGCATATTCTGAAAAGGAACCATGGGTCTATCTCGATTCCTTTTGTCTGTTACAAACATATGCACAAAGACATAATACCCTGTACCACAGTGTGGGGAAGGGTATAATTAAAACCATTCTTTAATCGAAGCTACCAAAAATATGTTTCAAAAAATTCACGCCTCAATAGGACCTTCAAAAATATTTTTTTAAAAAATCCACAACTTAATTGGGGAGGCTTAAAAATATTTTTTAAATAAAATTCACGAATTATAAATTTAAAAAAAAAAAATATTTTTAAAAAGTGCACACTTCTCATCGCCAAAGCTACATAAATGTTTATGCTACTATTTTTCAATGTCATAAGTTTTGACATTCGATGTCACACCCGTTCATCATGGTACTTCATCAAACCCCACCATTTTCCCCTTTGCATTTATTTATCCACACGACATTTTCCACTCAAAGAAAAAATTACAATAAATCACTTCCATACCATTATTATTATTATTGTTATGAATTTTCACTCAAAATTGTTTTCAATGTCGGCATTTTTTTATTGTCGATGTTGTTATTCGGAAATTGGCAGATATTGGCATTTGGCTGATCACCAAAAACGACGTCAATGGGGGGGACGCGCCAAATCAAACACATTTCAATAATTTCACTTTAATGCCAAACAACCAAAACGCCCCAGCCCCGCCATAAAGCCACACATTGTTATAGGCAAACTCAGTCGGTGATACTATAAATGTGGAAGCAAACAAAAGCAAAGGCTATGCACAAAAAAAACGTGAGAAAATTTTTAAAACGATTAATCTATTATATGTGTAATTTATAAAATAATTTGTTTTTATTACCGCATTGAGGAGTGATGAGCTTCAAGTGTGTGTGTGTTTGCCATGATGATGATACCCGGTGATTTATGAACAATTTTTTGTTGGTTTGGTTTAACTGTGAATTATTGTGGTGTGGCAGAGGCACCTGTTGTGATGCTTTGAAAATAGAAGCCCTTGGGTAAATAGCTTAAAGCTATTGAACTTCAAGTGGGAAGTGTTGTGATGTGTTTTGGTAACCACAAATTTTAGTTTTAACAGGTTCATTTTGAACCAAGAAATTAATGTAATTTGTTTGAGGTGCAATAATGGGGAAGAAAGGTTTGTAATTAAAAATGTACTCCAATTCCAAGATATCAGCTCATAGCAGAAGCTATAAGTTTACAATTAATGATTAATTATTTAAAATTGAGAGTATAATTTGACAGCGTGTAACTTAAAGCTCAGGGTCTCCCTCTGAAGTGACCTGTAAAAGGAATCACAAGAAAATGGTGTTCCAATTGACACGGAACGACACATTATCGTATTTGAAGCTGGACTCAAAGGAATTCTTTTCTTTTTTGGAACAGAAATAATTATTATTTCCTGATAACTCTACCTTTAAATTTGATCAGTTTTAAAGACATCTAAAATTTGCCTGTTATTATACCCTTCACCACACTGTGGTACAGGGTATTATGTCTTTGTGCATATGTTTGTAACAGGCAAAAGGAAGCGAGATAGACACATGGTTACTTTTGAGAATATGCATAGAATCACTTTCTGAGTCGATTTACGCATGTCCGCCTGTCCGTCCATGTATTTTTGTGAACAAAGTACAGGTCGAATTTATGACACGATTTGGATGCAATTTGGCACAGTTCACTTATTTGGCCCAAGGACGAACCTTATTGAAATTGAAGAAAATTGGTTCGGATTTAGATATAGCTCCCGTATATAGTTTTGTCCGATTTAAGGTAAATGGGACACCAAAGTCCCTATATATCTTTCGATTTCCATGAAATTTGGCATAGCGTAATAAATTAAGTCTTGGCTGATTTGTGTTGAGTTTCGTGAAAATCGGTTCAGATTTAGATCCCATATATATTTTCGTCCGATTTTAGGTAAATAGTGCACAAAAGTCCCTATATATCCTCCGATTGGCACAAAATTTGGCATAGCATACTGAATTGAACCTAGAATGTTATATGGTAAGTTTCGGAAAAATCGGTTCAGATTTCGATATAGCTCCCACATATACATATATATTCGTCCTATTTTACATAAATGTTGCACCAAACACCTCATGTTTGTCCGATTAACACGAAATTTTGCACATCGTATCAAATTGAGACTTGAATGACGTTATTGTGGTTTATTGAAATTGGTGCAGATGCAGCCATAGCTTCCATATGTATTTCGAACGGGTGTCTGGTTGAAATTAAATTTTGAACAGTGCGGGGTACCGAATAAATCGTTTTCCATAAATTTGTCCCATGGTACGCAGACGACTCTAAATCTGCTCGAATGAAATTTAATTTATCATAGGTTGCAGATAAATGTTCCTTCGAAGGAACATTGACATGACATGACACATTGACAAGTGGTGAAGGGTATCATATAGTCTGCCCAGTACGACTTGACTACATTCCTTATTGGTTTACATTAAAATAGTTATCTGATTTGTTCCGCGTTTTGAGTTTGGTTCTAAGACTCTATTGTAATCATTTCACCTGCGGAGGATAGCTAGATAAAAAACCAGAACGTAAGGTTCGATAATGAACTATAGCCGCATTTAGACCTATCCCCCGTGTGGAGGTTCCGGATGGAGAGGACCGATATTCCCCATCTGCGAATATGAACTAAGTTTGGTAGAAATAATAATATGGACAATGTTTGAATGAAATGGGATCTAGAACCAATATTTCGATGATGCACCTTTTCGCCGTGTTAAAGTGTATGCACCCTCATTAGACATAAAGCTGAGGGTATAATTATCGATTAAAAAATTCTGAAATTTGTATTATGGTTTGAATAATCCGTTTTCAGAAATGTCGGTACAGGTCCTCTTTTTGGTATGTTCCCTATATTTCCATATCTAGTACCTGTCAGTATATCTATGGTGGAGGGTATCCAAAGTTCGGCCCGGCCGAACTTAAAGCTTTTTCACTTGTTTTTATACCCTTTACCACACTGTGGTACAGGGTATTATGTCTTTGTGCATATGTTTGTAACAGGTTCAAAGTTTGATTTATTAAAAAATGCGAAGTCTGTTAGGATACATCTCTTGAATATATCCAAAGTGATAAAGGGTATCATATAGTCGGCTCCGTACCACTTTACTACTTTCCATACTGGTCTACTTTCAAATATTTTTATTTATTTCTTTTCAAAATATTTTATATAAACTTTGTTTTAAATATTTTTATTTTCTGTCTTTACAGGTTAGTACATTCAATAAGAATACATACTTGTAAGTAACATATCGTAGAAACATATGGAATTCCAATCCATTGTCAAAAAGTATTGTTATTTTTTCGGTATTTCGTAATAAAGAATTCGATTCTTAATTAAAACAAAACATTTGAAAGCAATAGTTGTATTAAAAAATTCCAATCATTTCAACCAATGAAAAATACACCCAACATAAAACAAAAAAAAAATCCACAAGCATTTATAAACTTCTCATGGTTGATTTAACACAATAGCTTTACAAAAATATAGTTATTTAAGCATTAAATTAGCCAATACCAAATATTAAACTTCAGAAGCCAAAGTATGCCTATTGTGTGTTGTCGGACTATTTACAATTTTTACTAGAATCTGACAAGTGTTTAGGACAAAAGGTTGTTCCATTCTCCAACGAAAAAGTCTGTCTTTGTTAATGTATTTATTTTATTTCACAGAAAGAAAAAAAATCCTTACGAAACTTTAAATATTTGACCTGCCGTAACCTGCCTCATAACCAACACATCGACCTTTCTAACATAAATTGAAAACAAAAACCAAAACACCACACATATCTTAACAAAGAGATAAAACATTTATAATTACTAACTTTTTTCAATTGCCATTTTTAGCATCTGAAAAATGTAGTAGTAATGAGCAACGGCCAATTTGGCCCATATCACTAAATAGCCCATTAACCTGACGCATATTCAATTGCATGTTTCACAGTTTACAGACGGGCAAATGGCGTTTTTTTGTTTTCCTATTGGGATGGGGCTTGTTAAAAAGATGCCTCTCTGGCATGATATTAAGACGACCACAAATTGCCCCATTGCATGAAGAGTTGATGCTAAAATTGTTAAGGAAATACAAAAACAGCAGCAACAACCAAAGACAAAAAAATCACAAATGCAACAGAGCACTCACCACTTTTCATAGATCATTTAATCAGATATAAAACTCCAATTTGGCGTGGCATTTTTGTATAAAGTTTTTTCCTTTATAGCCGCTTTTGTCGGTTTGTACTTTCTCCTTAGTTTTGTTTCGGTTTTTGTATTTCCTTCCAAATGTATGTACTTAATTTTACGTATTCATGAAAGGTCAAAACGGCAGCCGTAGTAGTCTTAAATCTTGACATTTTTTAGACAGTAAATGTGACACATTTTGTCAGGAATTTATTTATTGTGTGTGTGCATACGGAATTAATTTTGGGCGGGGTGGAGGAATAAAAATGGAAATTTGGAAAAGGAATTTGCAAAACTTGAAAAAAACTATCTCATTGCAATAAAAAAAGGATGACTTGTAGGCGAACTGAATGGGGTATTTTAAAGCTGAAAGGAGTCTCTATAGATGAACAGAATAGATGAACTGAAGTTCTAGGAAGTCTTTATAGATGAGCTGAAATGTAGGAATTTTGTATAGATGCGTTTATGTCCAGGAAGTCTCTATAACCGAGCCAAAACGCAGGGAGTGTCAATAGAAAAGCCGAAGGAAGTCTCTATTGACGAGGTTGTGTCTATAGGGAGCCGAAGGGAGTCTCTACAGATGAGCTGAAGCAGGGAGTATAAATAGAAAGCTGAAGACCTGTATGAAATGACATCTTTCATACCATTTTTTTATTTAAAAATCTACGTCTATTTGCCTAATATTGGCTCTGAAAAAAATCTTTAAAAAATCCACGCCCATTAGCCTTATATTGCCTCCGAAAAAAATTTTTAAAAAATCCACGCATATTGACCTTATATTGCCTCCGAAAAAAATTGTTAAAAATCCAAGCCTATTATATTGCCTCCGAAAAAAAATCTTTAAAAAACCAAGCCTATTGACCTTATATTGCCTCCAAACAAAATCTTTAAAAATCCACGCATATTGGTCTTATATTGCCTCCGAAAAAAATTGTTAAAAATCCAAGCCTATTATATTGCCTCCGAAAAAAATTGTTAAAAATCCAAGCCTATTATATTGCCTCCGAAAAAATCGTTAAAAAATCCACGCCTAATTGCCTCATATTGCCTCCGAATTTTTTTTTTTTTTAAATCCACACCTATTTGCCTAATATTGCATCCGAGAAAAATCTATAAAAATATGCACGCCTATTTGCCTTATATTGCCTCCGAAAAAAAATCTTTAAAAATCCACGCCTATTTGCCATATATTGACTACGAAAAAAATCTTAAAAAAAATCAACCCCTATTTGCCTTATAGTGCCTCCGAAAAAAAATATTTAAAAAATCCACGCATATTTGCCTTATATTGCCTCCGAAGAAAATCTTTAAAAAAATCCACGCCTATTTGCCTTATATTGCATTCGAAAAAAATCTTTATAAAATCCACGCCTATTTGCCGAATATTGCCTCCAAAAAAATTCTTTAAAAAAATCCACGCCTATTTGCCTTATACTGCCTCCGAAAAAAATATTTAAAAAATCTACGCCTATTTGCCTTATATTGCCTCCGAAAAAAATATTTAAAAAATCCACGCCTATTTTCCTTATATTGCCTGCGAAAGAAATCTTTAAAAAATCCACGCCTTTTTGCCTTATATTGACTCCGAAAAAATTGTTAAGAAATCCACGCCTATTTGCCTTATTTTGACTCTGAAAAATATTTAAAAAATCCACGCTTATTTGCCTTATATTGACTCCGAAAAAATAGTTAAGAAATGCACGTCTATTTGCCTTATATTGCCTCCGAAAAAATCTATAAAAAAATTACGTCTATTGGCCTTATAGTGTCTCCAAAAATTTTTTTTAAAAAATCCCCGCCTATTGACCTTATTGCCCCCGAAAAAATCTTTATAAAATCCACGCCTATTGGCCTTATATTGCCTCCGATAAAATATTTAAAAAATTGCCTCCACGCTATTGGACTTGTAGTGGTTGAGAAAAGCTCTTTAAGAAATCAATGCCTATTGACTCCATTCGTTTCACTTCATATGATAGCCTCATATCACCCCGTCCTGTTCGAATTTTTTCAAGAATAAAAGAATTCTCCTTGAAGAGGAGATCTCCCCACCGAAAATTATCAATATCGACCATAGTTTCCCGGTAGGCCCCATATGACAACACTCGCCATTATTCGATACTATGGGAATGTTGGCACATTTTCCAACCGACTTGGCTGTTATTCAGAACTGTTATTGGCTATAAGTTCTCATTGGCTATCAGATCTCCTTACTAAAAACTATAAATTTACGAGTAGACTCATTTATCCGGGTTGGCCTACATTCGGTATCTTAAGGGTGGAGAGTATAAAAAGTTCGGTCTGGCCGATCATAACCAAGTTTTTACTTTTTTACTGTGAATACCACTCGCTTTAAATTCCCATGGAATATTAGTTGAGGTCCAGCAAAATTCAAAACTACAAATTGTATTTTTCTACATTTTAAGAAATCCACGCCTATTTGCCTTATTTTGACTCTGAAAAATATTTAAAAAATCCACGCTTATTTGCCTTATATTGACTCCGAAAAAATAGTTAAGAAATGCACGTCTATTTGCCTTATATTGCCTCCGAAAAAATCTATAAAAAAATTACGTCTATTGGCCTTATAGTGTCTCCAAAAATTTTTTTAAAAAATCCCCGCCTATTGACCTTATTGCCCCCGAAAAAATCTTTATAAAATCCACGCCTATTGGCCTTATATTGCCTCCGATAAAATATTTAAAAAATTGCCTCCACGCTATTGGACTTGTAGTGGTTGAGAAAAGCTCTTTAAGAAATCAATGCCTATTGACTCCATTCGTTTCACTTCATATGATAGCCTCATATCACCCCGTCCTGTTCGAATTTTTTCAAGAATAAAAGAATTCTCCTTGAAGAGGAGATCTCCCCACCGAAAATTATCAATATCGACCATAGTTTCCCGGTAGGCCCCATATGACAACACTCGCCATTATTCGATACTATGGGAATGTTGGCACATTTTCCAACCGACTTGGCTGTTATTCAGAACTGTTATTGGCTATAAGTTCTCATTGGCTATCAGATCTCCTTACTAAAAACTATAAATTTACGAGTAGACTCATTTATCCGGGTTGGCCTACATTCGGTATCTTAAGGGTGGAGAGTATAAAAATTTCGGTCTGGCCGATCATAACCAAGTTTTTACTTTTTTACTGTGAATACCACTCGCTTTAAATTCCCATGGAATATTAGTTGAGGTCCAGCAAAATTCAAAACTACAAATTGTATTTTTCTACATTTTAAAGCCTCAATTTTCAAAATAAATCAATCTCACCATTTAAGAAAATGAACATGTTTTGTAAGCCAATTTCACATATCATTAACCCATTTATTTACAACATCAACCATTACCAATGTCGTGAAACTGTCATTTTCTAAATTTAAAATAATTCGGAATTTGTGTGTGTGTTTCAAACAAAAATATTAATCATTTCAAAATACCGTTATGTTTTTTTGTTTGCAATAAAATTTACAAAAAATTTAAGGTCATTAAAGTTAGTGAAAAAATATTTTCAAATAACATTATCGGCGTTTGAAAATTTGATTTGATTATGGGATTCAAATATATTCCTCAATCAACGCATGGCAAAAATTCTCCTTAAAATCGACATTTATGGCGTTTTTAATCCATGCATACGACAGTGATAGTCCCGTAAAAAATTCAACAGCCTTCCTATAAATTATAAATTTCTTACACCCCCTTCTCCTTACCTCAGTTTAATGAAAAAATCCAACTTGGTGGCATTTACCACCCACACAGAGTTGAGGGAAAACTTCCCCAGCATTTTGACATAACTCTACTTCAAATACCAAATTACAAAAAATATACCCCAAATTAAAAAAAAAAAATTGTCTCATAAAATTCAAATTACATTCTGGCACATGCTGTGTGCGCATAACACCATTCACATTTGAGATGAAATGTAACGCAAAATCACCACCTCCAACTACAACACTACCACCGCCACCATCATCATCCAACTCGCCTGTCATTAAACCACTTCTCTTTTCAAATGATGACAACTTGTCCCCGAACCACTTACATCAGCTACAACAACAACAAACGTAGTTGGCAAAACTGCGAGTTAATTGTTTAAACGTAAAAAGCAACTAAACTGACAAATTGTTGCAAATAAAATTGCTGATCTGCAAACATAAACTAAACTTCCTTTTTGTTGGCAGTTGCAGCGGGACGTTGGATGGTCGGTCGCATTGCATTGCAGGCTGTTTGGTTGGCATTGTGGTGTGCATACACCTGATTTTCGTAGTTGTCTCCGTTTGTGTGTATGTATGTCATTTAGTTTTCAATAGAGCTCAACATTGTCTGTAGAAAATGTCGATCTTTGTTGTTGCTGCTGTTGTTGTTTGTAATATACTTGCCGTATGATGTTGCAGACAATTGCGTAGGTTGCATTGAAATTATTTCAAAGTGAATTTGTGTCACTACAGTAGCTTGTGGAAAATACTGAATGGAAGTAAGAAACAAATTATATTAAGAAATTTTACTTTTAGTTGTATGGATATATTTCAAAATGTCAAAAATTTGCAAAATTAGAATGGGTTTAATAAAAAGATAATACATTTTTCATAAATACCAAGGAGTGGATGTCTTCTTTGAATAACATTTAGACTTTTGCCTTTTTGAAGAAAAAGAACAGAAACCTCCACTTCTATGAAGTAAAGGCTTTGTAGGCGAATGGATTACTTTTTTTCGGTATGCATTATAATACCTTAAAATAAGTGGCGCCCAACAAGGGGTTATATTAACGAGTAATACTATCTTTGAGAAATGCTAAAAAAACTTAAAGCTTTTGCCATAAAAGTAGTAACAAATGTGATGTTGTTATAACTGGCGTCCAATGGCAAAAAAATAAATTGATTTTTTATAAATGGCGCCCAACGTGAATATCCCTTTATAAAAAACAATGATATTTTAATGTCTAACCAATGTACGCTTTGTATTTAATTATTAAAATAATGACACTTAATATGTTAAAAATAAGTGGCGCCCAACCAGGGTCCATCTAAACAGGAGAGAATACCTTTGAGATATATTAAAGAAAATTAATAAGGTTTTCCATGCAAATCGTAACAAGTGTAATGTGGATGTAAATGGTGCCCAATGTAGAAATCCCATTACAATAGAAACGAAATTTAATTTCTAACTAAAAAAGGGTTTATATTAAAAGATTAAACGTAATGGCGCCTAATATCTTAAAAATAAGTGGAGCCCAACAAGAGTCATAAAAGGAGGGTATATCAATAAGGTTTTTCAAGGAAAATTAGTACAGACTTCACAAAAAATTGTAACAATGTAATGTTGTTATAAATGGCGCCCAATGTGGATTTCTCTAGAAATTCGGAATATTTAAGATAGAGCTTTAAATAAATTCCGGGTTTTAATGGTTTCAATGTTTAAAAAGCCTTACGGTCTTGTGAAGATATGGACCTGGCCCCATTAGATATTTTGAAGGTCTAAGCCGGATGTTTGCAAGCGAGATGTAATTTGGTAGTTCGAATCTTTAGAGTATGATTGACATTTCTCTGTGTTTTGGCATAGTCCCTTATAAAGGTGCCGCTCAATTTTCGGTATTCTGAGGGATTTAACCGCAAGGCTGTAATTTGGCATTCCCGGTTCTTGGCGAAGAAAATATTTCTCCCTAGAGAAATGTAGTTTCGTTTTTTGGATACTCATTGGGTAGAAAATCTGCGTACCAAAATATATTAATACTGGACCAACTTTTAGGGTTGCCCACATAATATGGTACGGCCCATGCTTGAAGGTTTTGGGTGTATTTTTTTCAAACATGTTGATTCTAGTTTAGTATTTTGGATTCTGAATCAAAAATTCCTACAAAGAATGTTTAATATCGCTTCACATTTTGACATTTTTGGTAGTTTGAGAATATTTGACCAGACCAGACCGCTGTTATTTGTTATGACCAGACGGCTGTTATTTGTTATTTTGAATTCTCCTAGGTTAGCAAATCTTCCCAACAAATATGATTAATATTGGTCAACTTTTAATGGGAAGTTTTTCCAATCTAATCGGCTCTAATTATACCCTTCACCACACTGTGGTACAGGGTATTATGTCATTGTGCATATGTTTATAACAGGCAAAAGGAAACGAGATAGACACATGGTTCCTTTTTAGAATATGCATAGAATCACTTTTTAAGTCGATTTATGCATGTCCGTCCGTCTGTCTGTCTGTCTGTCCATGTATTTTTGTGAACAAAGTACAGGTCGCATTTATGATCCGATTTGGATGAAATTTGGCATAGGTCACTTATTTGGTCCAAGGACGAACCCTATAGAAATATATATTTTCGTCCGATTTAAGGTAAATGGTGCACCAAAGTACCTATATATGTTTTGATTTGGACGGAATTTGGCATAGCGTACTGAATCAAGTCTAGAACGACGTGTGTAAAATTTCTTGAAAATAGGTTCACATTTAAATA
>NW_026879884.1:0-28518 GCF_032173495.1 Musca vetustissima
TAATGGCCAATTCTGATCTTAAAAGGGGCAATTTGTATGGGGGCTACTGTTTCCCCTGCCCCCATCAAAAAATTAAGTGCCCTATGTTACCACAAATGTACTCAAAAATCGACTGTGAAAATTTCATGAAAATCCGTTCAGTAGTTTAGGAGTCTATAGCTAACACTGATCAAACAAACAAACAGAAATTGATTTTTATATATATATATACATATACATATAGATAGATATTGCAAAATATATCATCTAGTATTCCATAATCAATACTCTCCGATTTTCTATATAAGAATACAATCTGACCTCTATAAGAAGGCTCTCTGATATTCATCCATCTGTATAAGAATACTTTAGGCGTTTTATATAAGAATTCTTTCATAACGCAACATTGGGAGAGCTATTGGTATCTACTGATCTTCAATTTCAGAAGATCATCTAGCCTTCTGTATAAAAAGACTTTTAGGACTACTAATATATGAGAACGTCTATCTTGTATATTAGAAGCCCTTCTGTTCTTCTATATAAACACCCCTCTATTGTTTCATACAAAACAAGACTAGTCTTCCTATTATAGAATATCCTCTGCTTTCTATAGAATATCCTCTGGGCTTCTGTATACGAAGATCCTCTGGTATTCTACATAAAGATTCGATATGGTCTCAAATATGTTACGATCCTCCGAGCTTCAATACTGGAACAGCCTCTTACCTTTGATATCAGAATAACCGGCGGCCTTCTTTTAGGACCATCTGGAGTTATGTATGCAAGCATTTTGGTGATTACCCTATGGTCCTCTAGAAAGATTCTATGGTCTTCTGATCCTCTATATAAAATCTTCAATATATGGAGAAGATTTTCCAAATGAACCCTATTGGAAAAAATTATGCTAAAACTAATTTTTCAATTTCCTTCCGTAGTTAATAGGGTTTTTCCAGTTAATTGCATTTCACTGACCATCGGCTATTATACTTTTGGATACTTTTGGTCAACGTTCATTTTCGTAATGAGAAAAAACTCTCTTTTATCTCTTTTAGCAACGATACGCAAACTTCAGTCATGCAAACAACAGTTGGTTGCCTATTTTGAATTCAGAATCTACATCATTGAGGTGTGGGTCACAATGATGATGGTATTAGTGGCCCACATCCCAATAGCCATTGCACTGAGAATGTTTTAGACATTTTCCGAACTTTTTATTTGACAATGATGTCGTTTATCTGGCTTTACATTTAAATTGGACTGAACTTTATTTGATTGCAATGAAAGTGTCAATTACGGAATGTTGTTGATGAATTAATCAAATTAAATTCCAAAATTGCAGTTGTGTTCAATATTTTTTGAGACCCTGTTGATATGTTTTATTTTGTTGAATTTGAAAATTGCAAATGAAAAATGATTTTTGTTAAAAATGTAATTTTTTGAATGATGCCTAGAATGATGTGAGTTAAGTTTCCTGAAAATCGATTCAGATTTAGATATAGCTCCCATACATATTTTCGTCCGGTTTATGTAAATGGTTCACCAAAGTCCCTAAATATCCTTCGATTTGCACGGAATTTCGCATAGCGTACTGAATTAAATCTAGAACGATGTGCGTTAAATTTCGTGAATATCGGTCCAAATTTATATTTTTTCGTCCGAATTTAGGTAAATGGTGCACTAAAGTCACTATATATCTTCTGATTTGAACGTAATTTAACATAGCGTACTAAATTGAGTCTAGAATGATGTGGGCTAATAATAGTGAGAATTGGTTCAGATTTAGATATAGCTCCCATATATATTTTCGTCCGATTTTCTGTCAAAGGTGCACCAAAGTCCCTATATATCCTTCGATTTTCACGAAATTTCGCATAGCGTACTGAATTAAATCTAGAACGATGTGCATTAAATTTCGTGAATATTGGTTCAGATTTAGATATAGCTCCCATATATATTTTCGTCCGATTTTATGTAAATGGTTCACCAAAGTCCCCATATATCCTTCGATTTGCACGGAATTTCGCATAGCGTACTGAATTAAAACTAGAACGATGTGCGTTAAATTTCGTGAATATCGCTTCAAATTTAGATATAGCTCCCATATATTTTTTCGTCTGAATTTAGTTAAATGGTGCACTAAAGTCACTATATATCTTTCGATTTGAACGTAATTTGGCATAGCGTACTAAATTGAGTCTAGAATGATGTGGGCTAAGGTTAGTGAGAATTGGTTCAGAATTAGATATAGTTCCCAAATAGATTTTCATCCGATTTCTTGAAAATGGTGCACCAAAATCCCTATATATCCTTCGATTTACACGAAATTTGGCATAACGTACTGAATTAAGTCTAGAACGATGAGTGTTAAGATTCATGAAAATCGGTTCAGATTTAGAAATAGCTCCCAACGACGTAGCCAATGACATTATTGCGTTTTGTTGAAATTGGGTTATATGGGATCTACCCCCAAAAGTGGAAGGCTATTAAGAAGACTATAAGAATTAAAAATTGCAGACTTTTACAGAATTTTACCCTGATCAAAACTATATATACTTTCGGGTCGGAAATCTGTATTACGATGAGATACAAACGGAAAGACAAAATTTATATATCTACCATATATCTCCATACTATGGTGGAGTGTATAAAAATTACATTTCCACCTGACGGCAATGTTTAATTTTAGATAATTCATTTTGTCTCCAGCATGGCATATTGCGTCTGATTGGACTTAACTGACACTGGGGAGACACTAAGACTGTTCCAATCGAAAGAAATGTGGAGAATTTGGTACTCTATTTATACAAAATCGGACGAGAATATATATGTGAGATATATCCAAATCCGAACCGATATAGCGACTTTAATGCACCAATTACCTTAAAAGGACGAAAATATATGGGATCTATATCTAAATCTGAACCGATTTTCAGGAAACTTAGCACACATCATTCTAGGCTTATTTCAGTATGCTATGCCAAATTTCGTGCAATCGAAAGATATTTGGGGACTTTAGAACACCATTTTCCTTACATTGGGAGAAAATATATATAGGAGATATATCTAAATCTGAACCGATTTTCAGGAAACCTAACAAACATCATTCAAGACCTAATTCAGTACGCTGTGCCAAATTTCGTGCAAATCGAATGATATTTAGGGACTTTGGTGCACCATTTACCTTAAATCGGACTAAAATATATATGGGAGCTATATCTAAATCTGACCCGATTATCATGAAAATTGGCACACATCATTCTAGGCCTATTTCAGTACGCTGTGCCAAATGTCGTGCAAATCGAAAGATACTTAGGGAATTTGTTGCACCATTTACCTTAAATCGGACGAAAATATACATGGGAGCTATATCTAAATCTGGACCGATTTTCACGAAACTTGGCAGACATCACTCTATGCTAAATTCAGTGCGTTGTGCCATATATATTTTCGACCGATTTTATGTAAATGGTGCACCAAAGTCCCTATATATCTTTGCACGAAATTTAGCATAGCGTACTGATTTAGGTCTATGTAAATTTTATGTAAATGAGGTGCCAAAGTCCCTATATAAATTTCGATTCGTATGAAATTTGGTATGGTGTACTGAATTGAGTCCAGGATGATGTGTGTAAAGTTTCCTGAAAATCGATTCAGACTTAGATATAGCTCATATATATTTTCGTCCGATTTAATGAAAATGGTGCACCAAAGTCAATATATATCTTCCGATATGTACGAAATTTGACACAGCGTAATGAATTGAATCTAGAATGATGTGTGCTAAGTTTCGTGACAATCGGTTCAGATTTAGATATAGCTCCCAAATATATTTTCCTCCGATTTAATGTAAATGGTGTACCAAAGTCCCTATATATCTTTCGATTTGCACGAAATTTGGCATAGCGCACTAAATTAAGTCTAAAATGGTGTGTGTTAAGTTTCCTAAAACCCGGTCCAGATTTAGATATAGCTCCCATATATAGTTTCGTCCGATTAAATGCAAATCCTTCGATTTGCATGAATTTTGGCATAACGTACTGAATTAGGTATAGGATGATGTGTGTTTAGTTTCCAAGAAATCGGTTCAGATTTAGATATAACTTCCATATATATTTTCGTCCGATTTAATGAAAATGGTGTACCAAAGTCCCTATATATATTTCGTTATATACTATAGGCACACTATTGGATTAATAGTGTGCATATGTTGATATATACGCTTTATATTATCGTGTGAGTTCGTGCAAATGTTGCACCAAATAATAGCCGTTTCTCCGATCGAGATATTTTGTGAACAGCACACTATGCTGCAGCATACCAAGTGGTTGCTCATATACGTTCAGATGTACATACAGCTCCCATACACAATTGTGCACGATTTCATACAAATGGTACACCAAAGAACCCAATTCCGTTCGATTAACATATGTTTCAGAATTGTATGTGTATAGGTTGTTTTAAATTAGTTTAAATATCTATGTAGTCCACACATTTAATTTCGCTATTTCTTCAGGATATTGTACATATGAGCATATCTTGTATTTACCCAAAGTGGTGAAGGGTATCATATAGTCGGCCCCGTCCAACTTTACTACTTTCCTTACTGGTTCTTGATGTCAAACAAGCTTTTGACAAGGTGTGGCACTATGGCCTTTTATTTAAACTAAAAGTAAAGTATTAATAATGAAGCGTCTGAAATTGGATATATTAAATCTGGTGTTCTACAAGGAAGCGTGCTGGACTTACATTATATACATTTTTTACGTCAGATATGCCCAAAAAACCTGATATCACTATTGCGACTTATGCGGATGATGCGGCAATTTTAGCAGCAAGTACATCTTCAACAGAAGCATCGGCTCTAGTTCAACGACAACTTAACCAAATTGAAAGCTGGTGTCGAAAATGGAAAATTAATATTTACCCCGAAAAATCAGTCCACGTTACCTATACACTGAGAAAAGGCAATTGTCCATCCGTGCACTTCGACGCAATCACAATTCCTTCAGCAACCAGTGCTAAATACCTGGGAATGCATATCGACAGACGAAATATGTTGTATATGATGAAAACATCATATACAACAAAAAAAGAGAACAACTGAATATAAAAACCAGAAAAATATTTTGGCTACTTGGACCAAAATCCGAACTTAGTATGGAAAACAAAGTTTTATTGTACAAAACAATATTGAAGCCTGTGTGGACTTATGGAATTCAATTATGGGGAACTGCTGGTACTTTCAATATTGAAATCCTTCAACGATACAAAAAATCCTTCAACGATAAAAAACTTAGAACCATAACAAATGACCCATGGTTTGTCAATAACAACAACATCCACAGGGATCTAGGTATACCTAAAGTTAAAAATGAGATTGCAAGATATAGTACAAACAACCTAAATAGGTTGAGTTATCGTCCTAACATGTTGGCTATAACTCTACTTGATGATAGCAATGAAGCTAAAAAGGCAACACGTTCTCGATCTCCATAATAAATTAATTTAGAATAAGACCAACAATCACACATATTTTAAAAATTCACTGGATTTTGTAAAATCTATCACATTAATTATTTTTAATGAAATTTGCTTAATGTTTATATATAAATAGATTGCAAATAAAGAAATAAAAAAACTTTTACATTAATACTAATAAATTATTAAAAACATCGTTATGTTCTTTCTGGTCGAACTTTCTATACCCTGAAATCATACAAGGACTGTGTCACGACCTGACTGCAAATTTCTTATTCTTTGAAATTATATTAAAAAATATAAAATCAAAATATAAAAAATATATATGTTATCCCCGGAATATCAGGAATGCTTTCTTATAGCAATTTCACTTATAAAATAAGGCCTGGACTCTCAAAATGCCTAAAATTCGGTGGAATCCTAATATGGGTCTATGATTATTTTTATACCCTCCACCATAGCATGAGGGTTTATTAATTTTGTCATACGAAATACTCATTTTCGACCTTATGAAGCATTTTTTAATCAGGGAAAAAATCTAAGATGGTCTTATGAGTCATATTTGTCTTTGTAATCACGCTATCTTCCGATGGAATTGAGACTTTCATCCGATATTACCTAAATGGTGCACCAAAATCCCAATATTTGTCCGATTGAGACAAAACATTGCCCAGCGTACAGAATTAATCACGTTTAATGTCGGTGAAATTTTGAAATTGGTTCAGCTTAAGATATAGCTCCCATATACGATTTCGACCGATTTTAGATAAATGGCCCACCAAACTGCCAGTTTTTGTCCGATTGATACAAAATTTGGCATAATTCATAGAATTAAAAGTAGGATAGAGTGTGTTAAGATATAGCTCCTATGTATATATATATATATATAGTTCGTCCGATGTAAATGGTGCACTAAATTCCCAATATTTGTCCAATTGAGACAAACTTTTGCACAGAATACTTAATCAAGTTCGGATTGATGTCAGTAATTTTTGCTGACATCAGTACATATTTAAATATAGCTCCCAAATACGCTCCACGTTGAATGTTGATATGTTCCATATGTAGACAGCGCACAGTGCTGCCGCATACCAAATGGCTAGAGATGGGCAGTGGGTAAATACCCAAAAGGTAAATACCTGGTAAATTGGGTAAATACCTATTTGTGGGTATTTATTTGGGTATTTACTATATTGTATTTACTATATATAATACAACATCTTACAACCTATTTCCGGGTTTCTGTTATCAAATCGATTTAGAATGGATAGCTTTACGACACTTTAAAGACGTGGGTAAATACTTGGGTAAATACCCGAGTTTTTACCCAAAAATTGGGTATAAACTCATTAACTCCGGAACCACTTGGCATAGGCGGCCAACACTTTGCATACATGTTTTTAATGTCAAAGCAAATACAGAAATCCAAAATGGGGCCCCTGATATAGCCCCCATATATTCCAATCTCTCGATTTAAGGTATTTTTTGTCTATTAGACACAACCAAATTGGCTGTAATTTGCACAGAGTGTTCGTTTTGGGTACCAAATGTTCATGCAAAAATGTATGTATGTAGGTTCACGTTTACTGAGCAACCATACGGTTGCTCAATTTGGTCAAAATTTAAATACATACATAGTTTTGCTCGATTTCTTCGATTGACCAGAAAAATTTTATAGACTTTAGAATCGTATATGTATTGGGTCCCAATTATGATATATCTGTTCTATCTACAGGATATTGTCTTGTATGTACCCAAAGTGGTGAAGGGTATCATATAGCCGGCTCCGTCCGATTTTGTACTTTCCTTACTAGCCTTATGGCTAATGAGGGTATATGGGAAATTACAAAAATCTTTTAAATTCCTTGAAACTGAGATTTGCAAGGTTATAACTCGCGAAATATGAACATATTGCATATAATTTAAATTCATTTCTATAAAATGAAGCGCTCTTGTCAAAATCCTAAAATATTGGTATCTTCTTTGCAATTGGGTTCCAAAGACGAAAATTTGGTGCGTAAATTTTTATAAAAAAACATATTTTTTGAGTCTAAAATTAAGAAAGACCATTCAAATTCAGTGGAACGCGTGATTTTAGTTTTTTTTACGTGCCGGGTCTAATGAGCCCATCCATGTTCAATTCCGCCCAATAAAACGGCGGATATAGGTACCTTGAATGTGGGAAAAACTGCAAAAACTTATTTTGACAAACTCGCGGAAATAATCGCGTTTTTCTTCGAATTAATTTTGCATACATTCATGCTTGTATTATAATCGATACGCGAATAATATGCGTATTTTATCCAAAATCTATTGTGGAGGCACATCCGCGGTTCTTAACCAATTCTTTTAAAATAGGTGCCCTTTAGTGCATTTTCATAGGAGATTACTGAAATCGGATGCGCATAAAAATCGTATGCACCTTGCGCTATTTTTAGTCATTTTTAGGGTTTTTGCATAGTAAAGTGCATCGAGCGGCACACTTTGGCCGCTTAATGAAACCTCAAAAAATGCATAAGAAATTGATTCCGTTTATACGAAAACCGCATGCGCATCAACTGATTTCAACTAATACGCGAACTGTATGCTTTTTAATGTTGATCATTTTCATATACTGTAACTGCAATATATTTGGTAATTTTTAAAGTCAAAACTCTTAAGAGAGAAATCTACCGATATTTAACAATCATCCAAAAGAATTTGTAGAATAAATCGTCACGTGTTGTAGAAGATCATATTATTTTTACCTACCAACAAATCAAAAATTGAATAAAACATTTTGTGGCAATTCAAAAATTAATTTATTTTATTGTCAGATATTTTCATGCTTTTATTTGTTTTTCGCGACTGACTAGTATGCAAAGAAAACAAATGTGTTTAACCATTTGTCAAGAAATTCGCGAATTACAACAAATAGGAATTCATTTAATTTATATTTGAAATACAAGAATTAAAACCGCTATAACTTTTGTGCGCAGCATCCGAATTTGTGAACGCGGACAGATTTTGAATCAGCATATTTTCCTTAACCTATGTACCAACCAGTAAGGAAAGTAGTAAAGTCGGACGGGGCCGACTTTATGATACCCTTCACCACTTTGGGTGTATTCAACAGGACCATTAAAATGAAATTGGATGAACTAAAATAGTTGATATTTATTTAAATGTGAATCTACGTAGATATATCCATAAAGTATGTAAATCGACTTAAAACAAATATAAATAGGTCATCCGTTGGGCTATGTCTGTACTTCTGGAAAACGCAACTACGTAATTCTATGCTAAATTTTGTAAGTTGTGCAAAATTTGATGTCAATCTGACTAACATGAGGAGTTTGATGCCCAATTTACCTGAAACCGGGGGAAAATATATATGGAAGCTCTATCCAAATATTAAGCGATTTGAAACAAACTTGTCACAGATTAGTTTGTTCTAATTTCAGAAAGTTTTGTTCCTATCAGCTCATTGGTTCCTTGGTTTCGTGAAAATCTGGACCGATTTTCACGAAAAAAGCAGACATCACTCTAGGCTCAATTCAGTACGTTACGCCAAATTTCGTGCAAATCGAAAGGTATATATCGACTTTGGTGCACCATTTACATGAAATCGGACGAAACTATATATGGGAGCTATGTAGAAATCTGGACCGATTTTCTCGAAACTTGGCAGATATCACTCTAGGCTCATTTCAGTACGTTATGCCAAATTTCGTGCAAATCGAAGGATATATAGGGACTTTGGTGCACTATTTACATGAAATCGGACGAAACTGTATATGGGAGCTATATCTAAATCTGGGCCGATTTTCTCGAAACTTGGCAGACATCACTCTAGGCTTAATGCAGTAGGTTATGCCAAATTTCGTGCAAATCGAAAGATATATAGGGACTTTGGGGCACCATTTACATTAAATCGGACGAAACTATATATGGGAGGTATATCTAAATCTGAACCGATTTTCTCAAAACGTGGCAGACATGACTCTGGGCTCAATTCAGTACGTTATGCCAAATTTCGTGCAAATCGAAGGATATATAGGGACTTTGGTGCACCATTTACATGAAATCGGACGAAACTATATATGGGAGCTATATCTTAATCTGGACCGATTTTCACGAAACTTGGCAGACATAATTCTAGGCTCAATTCAGTACGTTATGCCAAATTTCGTGCAAATCGAAGGATATATAGGGATTTTGGTGCACCATTTACATGAAATCGGACGAAACTATATATGGGAGCTATATCTAAATCTGGACCGATTTTCACGAAACTTGGCAGACATGACTCTGGGCTCAATTCAGTACGTTATGCCAAATTTCGTGCAAATCGAAGGATGTATAGGGACTTTGGTGCACCATTTACATGAAATCGGACGAAACTATATATGGGAGCTATATCTTAATCTGGACCGATTTTCACGAAACTTGGCAGACATAATTCTAGGCTCAATTCAGTACGTTATGCCAAATTTGGTGCAAATCGAAGGATATATAGGGATTTTGGTGCACCATTTACATGAAATCGGACGAAACTATATATGGGAGCTATATCTAAATCTGGACCGATTTTCACGAAAATTGGCAGACATCATTCTAGACCTAAATGATTAGGTTGTACCAAATTTCGTGCAAATCGAAAGATATATAGGGACCGTTTACATTAAATCGGTTAAATATATATATGGGAGCTATATCTAAATCTGAACCGATTTTTCCCAATTTCAATAGGGTTCGTCCTTGGGCCGAATAAGTGACCTGTGCCAATTTTCATCCAATTCGGATAACAAATGCGGCCTGTACTTTGTTTACAATTTAACATGGACAGACAGACGGACAGACGGACGGACGGACATGCATAAATCGACTTAGAAAGTGATTCTATGCATATTCTCAAAAGGAACCATGTGTCTATCTCGATTATTTTTGCCTGTTACAAACATATGCACAAAGACATAATACCCTGTACCACAGTGTGGTGAAGGGTATAAAAATCATGCATGTACTCGGAAAAATATTTTTCAAAATTTTTTTATGGAATTTTAAAGGAATTTTGTAATTTCCCATATACACTTTGATACGGTAAAAATGTGCCTCATCGAAATATGGGTTTTAGACCCCATGGTTATTTGGAACAAATCCGTTTCAGAATTGGAATTTGGAATTGATTTACGCATGTCCGTCCGTTGACCGTCTGTCTATCTGGCTGACTGGTGCATACGATAACTCTCGAAAGCAGCAACCAATTTCATTCAAATTTTGCACATCCTAATATTTTTTCCAAACTTATTTTAAGTTCGAAGATGGGGAATATCGGCCCACTCCTTCTGGTACCTTCCACACAATATGGTCAAAATTGTGCCAAAAATTAATTTTATAATAACATGCAAACGGATTAGCCGATTTTAACGAAACATTGTACTACATATTGTCTTTAACAAACCTCGATCCAGTTTGAAGATGGGATCTATTGGTCCACTTTATCTTG
The DNA here is from genome assembly GCF_032173495.1 of Musca vetustissima. NCBI lineage: Eukaryota > Metazoa > Arthropoda > Insecta > Diptera > Muscidae > Musca > Musca vetustissima. Next base: position 10,946 of record NW_026879884.1, read on the forward strand.
CACCTTCCCCATAGAGGGTCAAAAATTTCAATATTTATAAAACCAATATCAAGCTAATGGAATGTCCGTTTTGAACCAAACTTTGAAGATTTGCCACCCATTTTTATACCCTACACAACTATGTTGTCAGGGTATTATAGCTTTGTGCAGCCCCAAAATTTTGTAACACCGCGAAATATTGGTCCTAGACCCACCTTTAAGTATACCGATCGTCATATCTCGACTAGCTGAGTCGATCTAGACATGTGTGTCCGTCCGTCCGTCCGTCCGTCTGTCCTATTGTTTTTGGAAAAGATCGGTTAATATTTAGGGGATGAAATGGACCAAATATTTAATTTTTGTCGGTTTTTCTGATCGCTCCAGAGGTCGCAATTATGCCCAAACATACATGGATAAGGGGATCGGGCCAAAGAATAAGCATGCCTGTTTTGATAAAGATCGGTCAGTATTTAGTGGGTCAAATGGACCTTGACTTTTGTGTGAGAAACTACAAAATTTGTATTCTATAACGTATTTATTTACTCCTGGGGGACATAGACCCGAGAAGTTGATAGTATGTCCAAGAGGAGTAGTTGACCTTTAAATCCATACCAATTCTATTGTCGGATGTGCTCAGATATGGGAGTTATACATAATAAGGTAGGTGAAGTTGAGATTTGATTCAGGGGGTGCAATGCATTTTGTCAGATTTTCTAGTCGCTCTAGAGGCAATTATTATATATAGAACATCGCATATTTTACAAGGTGAAGGAGATGTGACCAAATACTTAGAGCGGCTGTTTAGATGATGATCGATCAATATTCCGAGGGTCAAATCAACCAAAGAGACAAGTTTTTTATTTTATGGCGTAAAAACTCACTTCAAAAAAAAAAAAAAAAAAAAATTAATGGAAAATATGTCAGGGTTAGAAAGTTGAGCTGTTGACCTGTAATCGATCAAGAGGGTACAAATATCACGAAATATTATCCAGTTTCAGAATATAGAACCACAGAAAGATAGAGTTCTATGGTAGTTGTGTAGGGTATCATATGGTCGGCCCCGTCCGACTATACTGCTCCGCTCACTGATTTCCAATTGGCTTGCTTTCAACATATTGTGTGGATTGTAAAATTCTGTGTTGGGAAGAGCAAGAGAAAAAACCCTATTTTGATGGATTGCATCGTTTGCGTAGTTTGACACGTGCTATGCCCGCATATCAACATGTTGTTAGTTGTTTTTTGTTTGACGTAAAAAGTTGTAAACGGTTTTTGACAGTCTTCTCTGACAAATTAATACATATTTGTCGTAGTTGCAATGTTCGGAGATTGCATGCGTCTTATGGCAATAACACAGTCAAAAACACAATTAAATAAATATTGTGCAAACATCGTAATATTCCTTCCAAACTTCGTAGTAGGGAAACTGCGGTCCACTCCCTCTGATACTTCCTCACCCCTAATGGTCAACAGTTTGCTGAAAAATTAACGTATAATACATATCAAGCGAACAGAGCATCCGTTTTGAACCAAATTCTGAACAACCTAATATTTTAACCCACCCTGTGTAAGGTTTTAAAATCTGACTAATGATTACTCACTAATCGGCACACTCCTTCTAGTACCTCCCCCACAAAGTATAACAATTGTAAATCCAATATCAAGCAAATGGAAAGCCCGATTTGATTCAAACTATGCACAATGTAATATTTTCACGAAGCCTATATAAAATAAGATGGTATAAAAATACAATGTCCGATTTGATCTAAGCATGTTTACCAAACACTATATCAAGTTTGAAGATGGGACCCATCGAACCACTCCTTCTGACACCTCCAGTATCAAACGAATGGAATGGATTCACATGGTAGTATTTTTGACAACTCTAAATCAAGACTGCAAAATGGGATCCATCTGTAATGTTACCGCGTGGTATGTTTAAAAAGTTACCCAAAAAGCCATTTTCGTAAAAAAGTCAAGAAGATTTTTTTTTTTTCAATAAAACCAAAACTGTAACTGTGGGTATCCGAAACCAAATTAGTTTGAATAAAAGCTAAAATAAAGATCGCAATATTTGAGATAGAACTTTTCAATTTTTCTTTAGTTAATAATCCTAAATATTTGATATTCAAAATAATTTTGTAAATGTTAATATCACAGCAATTAAATATTTTCTTCACTTTTGTTTTCTGAATCAAAAGAAAAACAGAAGAAAATTTTCATCGCCATCTCTTCAAGCAAAATTAATATATTAATGTTTTAAAATTTTCGTCATTTTCCATGTTTGGACATTACCTTTGTCCAGTTGAATGACAAATTGCCTGACATACATATGTTTGCAGTCATTGTTGAGTAATATACCACACATTTCATTTACAGACTTGTCTGCTTCTACCACAGGATAATAAAAGAGCAATGAGAATCATTCAAGAACAGGCAACTATAACCAAATTGTATTTATTTCACTGTATTAATGCAAATATGTACGTATATATGTACATTAATATATATTGCTTCGCGATATTCGTTGTCATGATCTCTCGTTACGGTTGTTTGCCGCTGCATGTGTTCATACAGTATGAACGTTGATGTTTTCATTAAATAAGAACCAACGGTCATCATCATCAGCATCAACGTTGCCACATTAATGCCATCATCCGACACTTTCTCAAACATTTATTCTTATATTGGCTACCCATTAGAATATGTGTGTGTGTTAAACATGTCTTTCTGGCTGTACTTTCCTTGTATGTGGATCAGGGATGGAAAATTCAGTACAATAGTACTTTTTTCAGTACCTTCTTACACAAAAAAAATATTTCAGTCCCATTCCGATCCTCCATTAAACCATGATATAAATACATTTTTGTATTAGAATTTGTTATGGATTTGACCGGCAAAAGAATTGCAGATAAAGATATTGATGTGATTGCAATTTTTTTTATACCCTTCACCACACTGTGGTACAGGGTATTATGTCTTTGTGCACATGTTTGTACCAGGCAAAAATAATCGAGATAGACCCATGGTTCCTTTTGAGAATATGAATAGAATCACTTTCTGAGTCGATTTATGAATGTCCGTCTGTAAGACCGTCCGTCCGTCCATCCGTCCGTCCATGGATTTTTGTTAACAAAGTACAGGTCGCATTTATGATCCGATTTGGATGAAATTTGGCACAGGTCACTTAATTGGCCCATTTGGCCCAAGGACCCTATTGAAATTGGAGAAAATCGGTCCACGTTTAGGCATAGCTCCCATTTAAGGGTACCCCCAATTTTCGGTATTTTGAGGTTATTTAGCGCGTTTTTAAACTGAATTCGCTGAAATTTGGTACTTCGAAATCTTATTGGGTAGCAAATCTCCCTACTAAAAATCATAAATATAGGTCCATTTTTTCGGATAGTCCCCATATAAGGGTACCTCCAAATTTCGGTATTTTGGGTGTTTTGTTCGCATTTTTCGACCGAATTCGCTGAAATTTGATACTTTGAAATCTTATTGGGTAACAAATCTCCCTACTAAAAATTTTAAATATAGGTTCATTTTTTCGGATAGTCCATATATAAGGGTACCCCAAATTTTCGGTATTTTGGGGTTCTTGAGCTTGTTTTATAACTGAATTCTCTGAAATTTTGTACATTGGGTTCGTATTGGGTACCAAATTACTCCACTAAAAATTAATAAATTATATAACGGTACCCCAAAATTTTTGGTATGAGCGCGTTTTTCAACCAAATTCTGTATAGTAACAAACCTCTCCATATCGCCCCACACACACAGGTCACCCCCAAAATTTTTGGATATAGCTCCCATATATAGTCCGATTTTAACTTTTGGTGCACCAAACTCTCAAATTCTTTGTAATTTGTTTTTTTGGTTATAACAACGGTTCAGATTTAGATATATGATTTATATTTCTCTGATTTAATGTAAATAGTGCACCAAACTCCCAATAGTGGTCCGATTAAAGCAAAATTTTGCACGTACTCTGATGTATGCGAAATTTCTATATCTACAGGATATTGTAGATATACATGTCTTGCATGTACCTATAGTGGTGAAGGCAAATTGATGAACATTCATAGTCGTCGTGATTACTTCAATAATTCAAGAGCACTTTGGAACTGACAATTGCATGAAATTCAAGTTTGGGGTATATTGACTTTCGAGAAAGAGGTAGTGAAATTAAAATTAGTCAATAATATATATATTTAAATGCAATCGAAAGAAGCAAGAATTCTCATATTATTACCATCAGAAAGGTAGACTAAGTGCTGATATCTTGAAAATCGATCTTTATGAAACTGAATAATTTTTTTTTATTTTCTTGAAAAAAAAATACTTTTTTATTAAAAAAAGTACTCTTTTGGTACCTTTTCACAATTTTCATTTTCCATCCCTGATTTGGATGTCATTTCTCTTTCGATAGATTCGTGAAGGCAATTAAGATTGTGTTTTAATTATTTTATATGAGATTTAAAGGTGGAAGATATATTCAGTTTGTGAAGAAATTAATAACGAGATAATAACAAAATATTTAATGTTGTGCAACATTCGAACTAAATTTAAATTTTTATGTATGGATCATTAAAATAAATAAATAAATGTTGCTAATTTTGGAATTGGATATAATTAAATGGGTTAAATTATATTTGAGAAATATTGTTATTTAGTCTGTAAGACGTATATTACAAAAAATGTTCGCATCAGGTTGATATAGAAATATAAACATATTTTAGATATAAACTTAGCCAGTAAGGAAGTAGTAAAGTCGGTCGGGCCGACTATATGTTACCCTTCACAACTATAGGAATATTAAATAGATGCGTCCTAAAAGACGTCGCATTTTTGAAGGACGATTGGATGAACTAACGCTGTGTAAAATTTTGTCTTAATCGACCTACCGTTGGGTGTTTGGTGCACCATTTATTAAATACGGACGAAAAAAAAAATATATGTGAGAGCTTCATCTAAATCTGAACCGATTCCAACAAAACTTGACACACGTTAGGCTACACTAACTTCGGGACGTTGTGCAAAAATTGTATGCCAATCGGCATAATTTTTTCCGATTGCGACGAAAATTTTGCACAAGGTATTAAATTGTGCATAGAATACTGCGTTTTGTACAAATTGATGCTGATGCAAATATAGCTCTCGTATATATTTTCGACTGACTTCATGTTAATTGTGCACTAAATAATGAACTGGTGTTCAATTGGGATTAAATTTTGATTTAAATCGATTTACCTAATGTTGTCCCATTGTACAAAAACTACTCTAAATCTGCCTTAATGAAAATGAATTTTGCGTAGGTTGCCCAGGACTTGTGTTTTGGATAAATATCGTATTTTATTTGCCCTTGATAATAAATATTCATTCTTTCTCACTACAAAGCATTATACACAGGATAATGTAGAAACAAGAATGTTCAAACAGAATAGAAAACTACTGGAAAGAGAAATTGCATAAATGCATATTTATTATGCATTTTCAGGTTCATTCGCGATCATTGCGAATATTTTTTATCTACCAAAACACACATTGACAATATAAATATTAAACCAGTAAGGAAAGTTCAAAATTCGGACGTAGCCGACTTTATGATACCCTTCACCACTTTGGGTCATATGTAAAATATCCTTAAGGTAGAATAGACATATCGTCTTAGGAGGACCACTGAAATGGAATCGGACGAAATTAACTGTTTACATAGATATTTGAACTTAATTTAAACAACCCATAAACATAGCAATCTGAAATTTATGGAAAACTTTATGTCAACCATCGAGCAAGATATGTATAAGATCATTACATAATATCAGACGAAACTATATATAGTTGTGGACATTCGTTTGAGCGCATATGATGTTTTTGAGATTTTTTTTTAACAAAATGGTGAATTTTTTTAAGGTTACGAATATCAAATTCAAAAAAAAAAACATTTTTCATACACTTTTTGAAATAATAACTAAAAATAAGGAATATTTTGCAGGACATTCGTTTGAGCGCAGTTCATTACACCCTTCACCACTCTGTGGTACAGGGTATTATGTCTTTGTGCAGATGTTTGTAACAGGCAAAAGGAAACGAGATAGACACATGGTTCCTTTCGAGAATATGCATAGAATCACTTTCTGAGTCGATTTATGCATGTCCGTCCGTCTGTAGATGTTAAATTGTAAACAAAGTACAGGTCGCATTTATAATACGAATTGGATGAAATTTGGCATAGGTCACTTATTCGGCCAGAGGAAAAATTGGGGAAAATCGGTTCAGATTTAGATATAGCTCCCATATATATTTTCGTCCGATTTAATATAAACGGGACTCATATATCTTTCGATTTGCACGAAATTTGGTACAGAGCAATGAATTATGTATAGAATGATGTGTGCAAAGTTTCGTGAAAATCGGTTCAGATTTGGATATAGCTCCCATATATATTTTAGTCCGATTTAAGGTAAATTGTGTACCAAAGTCTCTATATATACTTCGATTTGCACGAAATTTGGCATAGCGTTCTGAATTAAGTCTAGAACGATGTCTGTTAAATTTTGTGAAAATCGGTCCAGATTTAGATATAGCTCCCATATATATTTTCATCCGAGTTTAGGTAAATAGTGCATGCTTCGATTTGCACAAAATTTTGCTTAGCGTTCTAAATTGAGTCTCGAATGATGAGTGGTGAATTTCGGGAAAACCGGCCGAGATTTCGATATAGCTCCCTATATATGCTCATCCGATTTTATGTAAATGATGCACCAACGTCCCTGTATATCCTTCGATTTGCACGAAATTTGCCACAGCGTACTGAATTAAGTATAAAACGATGTGTGTTAAATTTCGTGGATATCGGTTCAGATTTAGATATAGTTCCTATATATATTTTCGTCCGATTTTGGTAAATAGTGCACCAAAGTCCCTTTGTATCCTTCGATTTGCACGAAATTTCGCATAGTGTGCTGAATTATGTCTAGAACGATGTGTGTTAAATGTCGTGAAAATCGGTTGAGATTTAGATATAGCTCTCATATATATTTTCGTCCGATTTTAGGTAAATAGTGCACCAAAGTCCCTTTACATCATTAGATTTGCACGAAATTTGGCATAGCGTACTGAATTGAGTCTAGAATGATGAGTGATGAGTGTCAGGAAAATCGGTTTAGATTCCGACATATCTTCCATATATATTTTCGTCCGATTTTATGTAAATGGTGCACCAAGGTTCCTATATATATCCTTCGATTTGCACAAAATTTGGCATAGCGTACTGAATTATGTCTAGAGAGATGTATGTTAATTTTCGTGAAAATCGGATCAGATTTAGAAATAGCTCCCACATATAGATTATATTTGTAACAACGCGGAGTACCGAATAGCGTGTATCAATTTTGCTATAAATCGTTTTCCATAAATTTTCTCCATGTTACGCAGGCGGCGCTAAATCTGCTCGAATGAAATAAAGTTGGGATAGGTTTGAGAAAGAGGGAACATAGACATGCAATTGTTAGGATACATATGTGCAATATACCCAAAGTGGTGAAGGGTATCATATAGTCGGCCCAGTCCCACTTTACTACTTTCCTTACTGGTTTTAAAATAAAAATGTTGTAAAAAACAAACTTAAACTTGCATAAATGGGTTCGGTTAAGCCATATTCTCTCACAGAATTCATGATATTTGTCTCCATACCATAACAAATATCATGAATTCTGTGAGAGAATATGGACATTTTAATACAAAAAATTGGAAAATTAATGAATCAGTCAGGGAGTGTGGTTTAGAAAGGAAAAAAATATGGGGTAAAGCCATGAGCAAAGAAAAATTCCAATTTTACTTTAAGAGAATTCGGAAGAAACCAGCTAAAAATCGGAATTCCAGCAGCAAAATTCACTACATTTTTCAGCTATCTGTTACAATACGTTCCATTTCTCGGTATTTAACGTCTACTCCTAACATAAGATGGACTTAACTTATGCCTAAGCTACGTTTAACGAACACCTACCAGTAAAATTAGTGGAATTCGATACAAGCATATGACTTGGACGCATAACTTATAAATTATTATATTTTCTGAAAACAAAAAGTTATAGTTGTAACATATACGATAAATGTAGAAACCAGCTAGGAAAGTAGTAAAGTCGGACGGGGCCGACTACATGATACCCTTCAGCACTATGGGTATATTAAACAGGCATATAAAACGAAATTGGATGAACTAAAATATGTGATATTTATCTAAATGTGAATTGACTTGTCATGTCATTCGTTTGTTATAATGGGACAAAGGTATTTAAATCGATTTCCAACAAATATCACTTGGACATCCTTTGGGCTATGTATGTACTTCTAGAACTACGTAACTACGTTATTCTATGCTCAATTTGTATGCTGTGCAAAAATTTCACGTCAATCTGACAAACATGAGGATTTTGATGCACCATTTACTTGAAATCGGACGAAAATATATATGGAAGCTATATCCACATATCAACCGATTACAATGAAACAGACTATACTAATTTCATATATTGGTTCATTGGTGCGTCAATTACTTAAAATTAATCGATAATATATAAGGGAGCACTATCTAAATCTCAACCGATTTTTACGAAACTTAGTACACATCATTCTGATCTAAATTCAGTACGATATGCAATATATGAACATTGGTAAAGTATTATATTAAATCGTATATATATATATATATATATATATATATATGGGAAATTACAAAATTCTTTTAAAATTCCATAAAAAAAAAATGGAAAAATTTTTTTGCGAGCACATTCATGATTTTTGGTACATAGGTTAAGAAAAATATGTTGACTCGAAATATGTACGCGTTCACAAATTCGGATGTTGCGCACAAAAGTTATAGCGGTTTTAAATCTTGTATTTCAAAAGTAAATTAAATTAATTCCTTTTTGTTGTAATTCGCGAATTTCTTCACAAATGGTTAAACACATTTGTTTTCTTTGCATACTTGCCAAATCACATTGAATTACGGTTAAATTGAGCGAAAAACAAATAGAAGCATCAAAAGATATTTATGAAACACACAAATAAATTAATTTTTGAATTAAATCGATTTTACATACCCTTCACCACACTGTGAATCAAATGGTATCAAAATCACACAAGTCTTTGTGCATATGTTTCTAAATCACAGGACAAAAATAACAAGATATTGAGGAAAAATATTTGTTTTTTCGAAAAAATAATGCATATATTTACTTTTTTCGATTTATCCATGAAATTTCCGAAAAAAATGTTGGGGTTATTTTGTAGATGTAAAATTGTAAACAAAGTACAGGTCGCCTTTATAATTCGAATTCTATGAAATTTGGCACAGCTCATTGGTTTGGCCCAAGGATAAATCTTAGAATTCTATAAATTGGGAAAAATCGGTTCAAAATAAAATAATAGCTATATATATACATTTTAAATTAAGGTAAATTGTGTACCAAAGTCCCTATATATATTTCGATTTCCACGAAATTTGGCACAGCGTAATGAATAAGGTCTAAAATGATGTATGCCAAATTTCGTGAAAATCGGTTCAGATTTAGATATAGCTCCCATATATATCTTCGTCCGATTTAAGGTAAATGGTGTACCAAAGCCCCTATATATCATTAACGATTTGCACGAAATTTGGCACAGCGTAATGAATAAGGTCTAGAATGATGTATGCAAATTTTCGTGAAAATCAGCTCAGATTTAGATATAGCTCCCGTATATATCTTCGTCGGATTTAAGGTAAATTGTGTACCAAAGCCCCTATATATCTTTCGATTTGAACGAAATTTGGCACAGCGTAATGAATAAGGCCTAGAATGATGTATGCCAAGTTTCGTGAAAATCGGTTCAGATTTAGATACAGCTCCCATATATATCTTCGTCCGATTTAAGGTAAATTGTGTACAAAAGTCCCTATATATCTTCCAATTTTCACGAAATATGGCAGAGCGTAATGAATGAGGTCTAGAATGATGTGTGCAAAGTTTCGTGAAAATCGCTATAGATTCAGATATAGCTTCCATATATATTTTCGTCCGATTTAAGGTAAATTGTGTACAAAAGTCCCTATATATCTTTCGATTTGCACGAAATTTGGCATAGTGTACTGACATTTGAAACTGTAATAATTTGTGCTAAGTTTCATGAAAATCGGTTTAGATTTAGATATAGCTCCCATATATATTTTCGCCCGATTGTAGGTAATTGGTGCACCAAAGTCCCTGGAAATCTTTTCATTTGCACGAATTTTGGCATAGCGTACTGAATTAAGTCTAGAATGATATTGCAAAGTTTCGTGAAAATCGGTTCAGATTTAGATATAGCTCCCATATATATTTTCGTCCGATTTTATGTAATTGGTGCACCAAAGTCCCTATATATCTTTCGATTTGCACGAATTTTGGTATAGGGTACGTTGGTCAGCTAAGTACTTCGCTTTGTTACACGAGACATTTGGGTTTGAAAGGTTTTTTGTATAAAAAAAAGAAGCAATAGCTTCTGGGAGAATATCCAAACAGAAAACTAAGGGAACTTATGAGGATCTGTGGCGTGATCCGAAACTATAGTCTTCCCTGCCTTACCCCTCGGCAATCAATGCCATACATTCCTCACTAATAAATAGTTCTTTTTTATAAAAACAAAATACAAATGGTATCCCAAATAAACCGCCAACACTACTGAAGTACTTAAGTCTAAAATGATGTTGCTAAGCTGGATACATATGTAGAATATACCCATAGTGGTGAAGGGTATCATATAGTCGGCCCAGCCGGACTTTACTACTTTCCTTACTGGTTTTTTTTAATTTTCGATTTTTTTAGTATGGTTAAGGGATACGGGTTTGCCTTAATCTTCTAAAATATGCGACGTTTTTTTCTTCAAATTTTGTTAAATGATTGTTAAATATCTGATAACAGTTTCGACTGTAAAAATGAGGAAATATATTGTATTTACAATACATACAAATTACCAATATTTAAAAGCATACAATTCGGATATTAGTTGAAATCAGTTGATGGTTTTCATATAAACCGAATCAATGTCTTTCAATAATTATGAATTTTTCGATGTTTATTTTGGCGGTCAAAGTGTGCCGCTCGATGCACTTTACTATGCAAAAAACCCTTAAAATGGCTTTATGCGCATCCGATTTCAGTAATCTCCTATGAAAATACACAAAAGGACACCTATTTTAAAAGGATCGGTTAAGAACCGCGGATGTGCGTCTACAATCGATTTTGAATAAAATACGCATATTATTCGCGTATCGATATATTTTTGACCTATTTTCACACAGATTCGCGAATATGATAACACAAGAATGAATGTATGTGAAATCAATTCGAAAAAAACGCGATTATATACGCGAATTTGTCAAAATTGGGTTTTCCAGTTTTTCCCACATTCAAAGTACCTATATCCGCCGTTTTATTGGGCGAAATTGAACATGGATGGGCTCATTAGATTCGGCACGTAAAAAAACTAAAATCACGCGGGGTTCAACTGAATTTGAATGCACCTTTTTAATTTTAGACTCAAAAAATATGTTTTTTTTTTTTTAATTTACGCACCAAATGTTCGTATTTGGACCCCAATTGCAAAGAAGCTACGGTGAGCACATTCATGAGATATACACTAAACGAAGCAGAATCACGAGTTCTACAATCCTATAATTAGTTTAGTCCATTATCGGCTTCAATATGTCAACATCCTTTTTGGGTGGATGCAGTGAAAAATCATACATTAGAATCATATGGTCCATGGGATGTACTGCAACTTAGTCACTGATCACATGTGCGTGCGTTGTGTAGTTTAGCCACAAATCTGGAATGAACACAAAAAAATTCGTTGGTTTCAACACATTTTCACCCATTTTTTTTTTTTACATTACCACCATCACAGCTTCAACCAAACTTATTCTTTATTAACAATATTTTAAGATTTTTACAAGAACACTTCATTTTATAGAAATGAATTTAAATTATATGTAATATGTTCATATTTCGCGAGTTATAACTTTTCAAAACCTCAGTTTGAAGGAATTTAAAAGATTTTTGTAATTTCCCATATATATATATATAGATCTGAACCGATTTTCACGAAACTCAGCACACATCATTCCAGACCACATTCAGTACGCTATGCCCAATTTCGTGGAAAACAAAAATATATAGGGGCTTTGGTGCACCATTAACATTAAATCGGACGAAAATATATATGGGAGCTATATCTATATATACGGACATTGGTGCACCATTTGCGTAAAATCGGACGAAACTATATATGGAAGCTATATCTAAATCTGGACCGATTTTCACGAAACTTGGCAGACATCACTTTAGGCTTAATTCAATACGTTATGCCAAATTTCGTGCAAATCGAAAGATATATAGGAACTTTGGTGCACCATTTGCGTAAAATCTGAACCGATTTTCACGAAACTTGGTAGACATTACATTAGGCTCAATTCAGTACGTTATGCCAAATTCAAATCCAAATCGAAAGATATATAGGGAGCTATATCAACATCTGAACCGATTTTCACGAAACTTGGTAGACATTACATTAGGTTCAATTTAGTACGTTATGCCAAAGTTCGTGCAAATCGAAAGATATTTAGGGTCTTTGATACACCATTTACCTTAAATCGGACGAAAATATATATCGGAGCAATATCTAAATCTGAACCGATTTTTCCCAATTTCAATAGGGCTCGTCCTTAGGCCCAATAAGTGACCTGTGCGAAATTTCATCCAATTCGGATCAGAAATGCGACCTGTACTTTGCTTACAATTTAACATGGACAGACAGACGGACGGACATGCATAAATCGACTTAGAAAATGATTCTATACATATTCTCAAAAGGAACCATGTGTCTATCTCGTTTCCTTTTGCCTGTTACAAGCATATGCACAAAGACATAAGTAAGAAAAGAAGTAAAGTCGGACGGGGCCGACTTATGATACCCTTCACCATTATGAGTATATTAAACAGGACTATTAACATGAAAGTGGATGAAATAAAATATGTGATATTTATCTAAATGTGAATCTACCTAGATCTATCCATAAAGTATGTAAATCGACTTCAAACAAATATAAATAGGTCATCCGTTGGGCTATGTCTGTACTTCTAGAAAACGCAACTACGTAATTCTATGCTCAATTTTGTACGTTGTGTAAAATTTTATGTCAATCTGACTAACATAAGGAGTATGTTGCCAATTTACATGAAATCAATCTATAATAAAAGGGAGCTATATCTGGATCTGGACCGATTTTCACGAAACAAGACAGACATCACTCTAGGCTCAATTCAGTACGTCATGGAAAATTTTGTGCAAATCAAAGGATATACAGGGACTTTGGTGCACCATTTACATGAAATCGGACGATACTATATATGGGAGCTATATCTAAATCAGGAGCGATTTTCATGAAACTTGGCATACATAATTCTATGCTCAATTAAATACGTTACGCCAAATTTCGTGCAAATCGAAGGATATATAGGGACTTTGGTGCACCATTTACATGAAATCGAACGAAACTATATATGGGAGCTATATCGAATTCTTGACCTATTTTCTCAAAACTTGGCAGACATCATTCTATACTCAATTCACTACGATATGCCAAATTTCGTGCAAATCGAAAGATATATAGGGACTTTGGGGCACCATTTACATGAAATCGGACGAAACTATATATGGGAGCTATATCTAAATCTGGAACGATGTTCACGAAACTTGGCAGATATCATTCTAGACCTAAATGATTAGGCTGTACCAAATTTCGTGCAAATCGAAGGATATATATATATGGACTTTGGTGCACAATTTACATGAAATCGGACGAAACTATATATGGGAGCTTTATCTAAATCTGGACCGATTTTCTCGAAACTAGGCAGACATCACTCTAGGCTCAATTCAGTACGTTATGCCAAATTTCGTGCAAATCAAAACATATATAGGGACTTTGGGGCACCATTTACATGAAATCGGACGAAACTATATATGGGAGCTATATCTAAATCTGGACCGATTTTCTCGAAACTCGGCAGACATCATTATAGACCTAAATGATTAGGATGTACCAAATTTCGTGCAAATTGAAAGTTATATAGGGTCGTTTACTTTAAATCGGTAAAATATATATATGGGAGCTATATCTTAATCTGAAGCGATTTTTCCCAATTTCTATAGGGTTCGTCCTTGGGCCGAATAAGTGACCTATTCCAAATTTCATCCAATTGGGATCATAAATGCGACCTGTACTTTGTTTACAATTTAACATGGACAGACGGACGGACGGACGTGCATAAATCGACTTAAAAAGTGATTCTATGCATATTCTCAAAAGGAACCATGTGTCTATCTCGTTTCCTTTAGCCTGTTACAAACATATGCACAAAGACATAATACCCTGTACCACAGTGTGGTGAAGGGTATAAAAATAAATATAAAATAATTTGCGAAGACAATAAAATATTAAGAATGGCAGCACCAAAAGATGCATAGGCGTGGATTTTAATGGACGTTTTTTTAAATGAACGATTATTCCAATAGGAGTAGGATTTTTAAGGAAGTTTTCTACAAGTATACGAGGTTTGAAGTTCGACATTTAACGTACCGACTTTATGATCCTGTCGTAATTTCCTAATTTTCCGTGAAATTCAAATTTCGGCCCATCGTTATTCCAATTAAAACATATTTCCTATTTACGCAGAAGTTCATATAAAAATTAAGAATTTTATGCGAAGAAATATTATTTAAATTGGTATGTGTATGTACGCATTCTGTGTTGTTGCGCTTTCACAGCTTCTTTGTAAATTATTCACTCATATAAACTAACACACACACAACTATAATTCTTTATATTATAACAGCATTCCACTAGAGTACTTGTTTAAATAAACTCGCAATATAGACTAGCATCAGGGATGCGAAATGATATTATTCAAATTGTACTAGCTTTCAATAAAAAGTGTACTTTTTTCAGTCCGATTGTACTTTTTATATATTGTTTAATAAAAATTTTACTGTTATTACAATTAATAAAAACATACATAAAGAATTCATTTTTATATACACATAGATAAGATGAACACTTACAGATTAACAAAAAGGCTCATACTAATTCATTTGTTCTACGTACTTATAAGTCTTACATATAAATATTGTTTTTATTCGGTTTTAAATCGAAATAAAATGATCTAGTAAGTACAACATTTTTGCAACATATTCTAATGTATCGTTAGCAGCACGACTTCAACAAATTCTTTGTTTGGAGAAGATTTGAAACAGGCGAAGCATGTAGTCTGTTCCTTTCTTTGGTTTTAATTATATTTTGATATGAAAATACCTATTCTATATTTGTAGATGATTTTTTTTTTTTTTTTTTTGATATATAAGGAAACATATCTTCGTTTAGTTAATTTTTCACTTCAGCCACCTTTGACCAACAAGAGCATATATTGTCGTTTTTGAAAGACTTAATAATTTCTACATTCATTCTGGAATCCTCAGACTGCTTTTCTAATTTGATATTATTTAAAATTGTTGTACTATTGTAAGACCAAATATAACAATAACCAGTAAGGAAAGTTCAAAAGTCGGACGGGTCCGACTAAATGATACCCTTCACCACTATAGGTACATACAAGAGGCGCTAATATATACAATATCCTGTAGATAAAACAGACATATCATCTTTAGAGGACCTTAGAAATGGAATCGGGCAAAATTAAATGTATGATTTACATAGATATTACAAAACCCCATAGACATACCATTCAATCGAGAGACTTGGATTCTTTGGTGTACCATTTGTATTAAACCTAGCAAAATTATGTATGTATATTTGGTATGCTGCATCACAAAGCGCCGTCCACAACTTTATATCGTGTATATGGAACAAACGTAGGCTCCTCGGTGAACTATTTACGTAAAATAAGACGAAAATATGTATGGGACATATCAGGGACGTACGTATGAAATGATTTTTTTTTCACAGTTAATTTATGTTTGCCACAGCGATTTTTTTCATTTTGTATCACAGGGTTTGGAAATTCTGAAATAATAGAATTGAGACTTAAATTCTGGGAATCAGCTTCGAAATCATTGATTGTAAAATAATATTGAAATGATTCCCACTGCGCTAAAATTGTTTCAATAACTTCTTGAAGTGAAAGGATCGAGTTGTTGAGTATTTAAAAACAATATGAACATGAGAGAAATTTGATACAATTTAGAAATAGTGCTAAATATGTCATTGGGGTGCTATTGTATTTTTGACTTCCCAATAGTGCTAAAATTAGTACAATTGTACCAACTTTTGCATCCCTGACTAGCATACATATTTCTGGTATGCGTTTGTGAGCGTGTTTGTGTTTGTATATGTGCAGCCGAAAGAAATCCACCACAGGGAGACAGGCATAACAACGATGACAAAGAAAATGGCTTACAAATTAAACAAATGATAAAGCCATAACACAGTGTGGAGCATCATCAGTAGCAGCAGGAGTACCAGCAGCTACAACATCCTCAGCAGTAACAGCAACTGATGCATTCAAACAAAAACACGAATGAAAGGATTTTTTTATTCGTAAGTTGCTGGGGCTGTAGACAAGTTTTATTCGCTCGCCTTTCAACCACAAATGAAAACCAGTGAGCGGAGCAGTATAGTCGGACGGGGCCGACCATACGATACCCTACACAACTACCACGGAACTCAAATTTTCTGCGGATGTTTATTCCGAGACTGGGCAATATTTCGTGATATTTGCACCCTTTTGCCCGATTAGAGTTAAACAGCACCTCTTCCTCACACTGACATATTTTCCGAATATTACGTGTATTCAGTACATCTATTGTCCATATTCCCTTCACCGTGGGTTGTGTTGTGATAGATCGATAGTCTATAGATCGACTCGAAAATAACATAAAAAATTAAGTTTTCGGTCCACTTCATTCCAAAATTATTATCTGATCATCACCGAAAATTATAGGCGTTGTCCTTGACCATAACTGGAACCTCATGGAACATTTCAAAGCGATCAGCGCTATAGTTCCGCTCTCCAGAGTGATAATGGGTTACTAAATAATATACGAATACGGAGATACATGTAAATATTTAGGTGTAACTCCCACATCCGAGCACATACAACAATATAATTAGTCTTAATTTAAAGGTCAACCACTCCTCTTGAATATAATATCAACTTCTCGGGTATATGTCCTTCAGGGGTAAATATATACGCCATAGAATACAAATTTTGTCATTTTTAACACAAAAGTCAGGGTCCATTTTACCCGCTACATATTGACCGATCTCTCTCCAAACAGGCATGCTTATTCTTTGGCCCGATCCGCTTCTCCATGCAAAATTTCACGATGTTCGGACCGTTGTTGCGGCCTCTGGAGCGACCAGAAAAACCGACAAAAATTTAGTATTTGGTCCATTTCATCCCCTAAAGAACCTATCCTACATGCAAAATTTCGTGAAGATTGGTCCATAACTGTGGCCTGTATCGTGTTTACAAATTATAATGGACAAGACGGAG
>NW_026879885.1:0-29238 GCF_032173495.1 Musca vetustissima
CAAAGGGTCGATATTTCATAAACTTGCAAATTTAATTTAAATTTAATTTTATCAACATTAAATCCGAAACCTCTTAGATATAAATATATTACTGTTATAGATCATGTGTGTAATTCTGAAGACCTGCGCAAACCATAGGATGAGGGTATATATGTATATGTCGGCGACACCGACTGACATTTTTGTAATTGTTTTAATAGGCTCTATGCAAAAAATATAACATTGAGTTCAAATTCATATTGTTCATTGTTTCGTCCATGTTGTTATTTGAAGTCATACCAGATGACTAAACTGACGAACCCGCTTCAAATTGGTAAACCCCTAATGGGGTTTCACTTCCTATTAGGGTTTTTTTCAAACGAAGTAAGGTAAATAGGTGGAATTTTTTTCCAGAAACAGAACTCATTCGTCCAACGAATATCTCCTGCTTCTAATTCCCTATTAGTTTTTTTTTAAGTTCGGGACAAATTATTACATTCATGTATTCTATTATTTTGGGGACCTCGGTATCTCTTTGGTATCGAATTTAGAGTTTGAAAACCCACCGGTCTTTGAGAGCTTTGTCGAGATTACACACCTCTGTGTAATTATGTCATGCCATTCTAAGATTACCTTCGACTACAAATTCCAAGGCATTGATGCCTTATTTACGACCGTAGCATCTCGGCTCGTGAGAAGATCCACAGCTTGCATTTCTGTCCATTATTTGTCACTGTTTTCCCAAAGCCTCGGGGAGAGTTTTTATATTCTAGAGGAAGACTTGGGAGTCTTTATAGGCGAGCTGTAGAAGATAGCTGCGGAAGGGAGATTCCTATACGAGAGTCTTCAAAGGCGAGCTGAAGCTGAAAGTCTCTCTAGGCGAACTAAAGTTAGGTAACATCTATATATACGAGTGAGCCAAAAAATATGAGCTGTAGGTGAGATTATCTGTAGTAATGTTGAAGGATGCTGAAACTGCAGCGAGCCGAAGCGGGAGTGATTCTATACAGAGCTGAAGGTTGGAAGCCTGGAGTAAATGTAAGCGAGATAAGAGTCTTTATGATGTAATAGGCGCATCTAGTTTTTAAACCAGTGTAGAAAGGTAGTCTTTACAGACGAGCTGAACGTCAATTAGTCTTTATAGACTAGCCAAAGGCAATTTTTTTGCAGTGCTAAAGAAAATCTATATAGACTATCGGAAGGGAGTATTTATAAACGAGGGGAAAGGGGTCTTTATAGATGAGCGATGAGTATATAGTTTTATCATCCGTCTCAGGAAATCATGATAGCTTCTAGGATCTTTGGTATTGAATTTTCGCGAAGTTCACATAAAACGGATTTTTAACACGTTTTCAGTATTTTCGTACCGAAGGGTCTCTTTAGCATTCCGAATTCTTGTATGGTGAGAGATATTTATGATATTTATTTCCCAATTTCGTGTAAATTGAAAGAAATATATTGACTTTGATTCACCATTGCCATAAAATCGTATGAAAATAAATACCTAAGTCTGAAGCGATTTTCACAAAACTTAACACACGTCTATATAGACTCAATGCAGTATGGATCTCTGAATTTCGCCTTAATCGGAAAAAATATATATTTGGGAGATATATCTAAATCTGAACCGATTTCAATGAAATATCAATCTAAATTTAATACACTATGCGGTATTTCGTTTACATGTGATAAACTTATACATGAGCTTGTCCTTGGGTCAAATAAGTGACCTATGCCAAATTTCATCTAATTCGAATCATAAATGTACTTACTTGACACATTTAACATGGATAGACAGACACACGGACGGGCATGCATAAATCGTTCCAACAAGCACTCTAGACTCAATCCAGTACGCTATGCCAAATGTCGTGCAAATCGAAGGATATATAGGGACTTTGGTGCATCATCGTTCTAGACTTAATTCAGTCCGTTATGCCAAATTTCCTACAAATCGATGGATATATAGGGACCATTTACATAAAATCGGACGAAATACATATGGGTGCTACATCGCAATCTGAGCCGATTTTCCCGAAACTTACCACTCCACATTCTAGACTCAATAAATCGAATGATATAAAGACCCTTTGGTGCACTATTTACCTTAAGTCGGACGAAAATATATATGGGAGCTATATCTAAATCTGAATCGATGTTCACGAAATTTGGTACACATCGTTCTAGACTAAATTCAGTACGAAATGCCAAATGTCGTGCAAATCGAAGGCTATATATGAACTTTGGTGCACCATTTACATAAAATAGGGCGAAAATATATATGGGAGCTCTATCGAAATCTGAACCGAATTTCCCGAAACATACCACTCATCATTGCTGACTCAATTCAGTACGCTATGCCAAATTTCGTTCAAAGGATAAGGAGGTACTTTGGTGCATCATTTACCTTAAATCGGACGAAAATATATATGGGAGCTATATCTAAATCGGAACCGATTTTTCCCAATTTCAATAGGGTTAGTCCTTGGGCCAAACAAATGAGCTGTGCGAAATTTCAATTCCAATTCGAATCAAAAATGCGACCTGTACTTTTTTTACAATTTAAATTGGACAGACAGATGGACGAAATGCATAAATCGACTTAAAAAGTGATTCTATGTATATTCTCAAAAGGAACCATGTGTTTATCTCGTTTCCTTTTGCCTGTTACAAACATAAGCACAAAGAAATAATACCCTGTACCACAGTGTGGTGAAGGGTATAAAAAACAACAAAAAATTTTTTATGGAGTTTACTTTTTGTTCTAGATTCCAACTCTTCCTATGAACATATGAACTGGTGGCGCTTTCGAAAGGAGATTTAAATATTCGGTCATTTTCATATTATTGATGAACAAAATTTTAAATTCTGTATTTAAATTCTAAATATAATTTTCGTCCATATGCCTATTGAATACATGTCCTTGAATAGATGCATGGACGGCCATGCATAAATCGATTCTCAATGTGATATGAGTAATCCTCAAAAGTAACTAACTATATATAAAAATTAAGGTTCGCAAATATATAATATCGTAAAATTGGTCCAAGGAATGCCTCTTATTCATCCACTTATAATAACTCTTGCCAAATATGATTGCAACTTTTACGATAACGCTTTATATGGGAAATCCAGAATATTTAGAAATGGGAAATATTGTTAAAGCCAGTGCAGACCTTTTTAAACCAAAGTCAAAGTCGTACTTAGATACTTGAAACAATGGCAGCTTTTGACTTCGTCTATAAACACAGAAGTAACCTCGACCCCAGCTCTGGTGTATGATGTTTTATCGTGAAGTCTTTAGTTAATTGTGTTAAAAATTTCTTAAGCAATAAAAAATTATCACCCAAAAATTAGTAACCATTTGAAAGGGAAAAACTAGAATCTGCTAGGGTGCATGTTGGTTAAAATTTGTGTCCTCCGAACGTGCACAAAAGTTAGAGTATTGAAGGCTTTAGGAAAACCAATCCATCCATCTATCTCTCTACATGCACACACACACACTCACTCATGCACATGCATTCACTTACAGATATCACGCACAAACGCATATAGCAAAGCAACCACATCCAACATTTGCATACTCGCATGAAGATAATTTTGAAAGAGAGTTTTTATTCGGATGACTAACCTCCCAAAGCAAAAAAGTAACCCAACGACTACGACGAGCTTTGTGCACACATAAACATTTGATGAAAGTTTGTGTATTCGAAATTGTAGGCGTACATGTGAGTGCTGCGGTGAGTCGATGTGTGTGTGTGCGTGTTTGTGTGAAAATGTGTGGGTAATTAAAAATAAGACAACAGCAACACCAACAGGCAATGGCATCACTTTTTGAAACTATGGAGCTGTGGCTAGAAATTTTGTTGTGTTACCCAACGTTCGAACGAACGAACGAACGAAAGTACGTACGAACCACCGGCGTACGTTGTTGTCCGAAGAGTACATTGGGATTAATTTGGGGTACGATTTTTCTCCATTATTTTTGTATGTCATCATCATCATCACCAAAGTCGTCCTCGTCGTTGTTGCCGTAGCCGTAGTCACACAGTCTCTCCGATATTTTTGTTTGTTTCCTCAACATCAGCCTGGTTGTCATCCTCGTCTATGTCCCACCACCGGAAAGTAGTTTGGTTGGCTAGAACCAACCAAAAAATGGCTGCAAAAAGAAAAACAAAAACCATTTGGAAAAAGGATGCTTGATGTGGCTGATGTTGAAGTAACATTGCCGTTAGGTATGACAAGCCAGGCAGCCAGCCATCCAGGCAGCAAAGCAAAGGATAGGATGGTATAGAATGGAATGGCTTGCTATCAAAGCCATACAAAAAGGCGTGTAAAGGAGTCAAGTTATAGTGTTGGTGTGTGTGAGTGTCTATGTGAACGCCTGGTTACACATAGATTCAATGCGTGTATTTAACAAGCAACATGAATAACCTAACGAAATAGACACGAATTTGTACTCCATCAAAGAGAAGAGATTTGGTTATTTTGAAAAAAGAAAGAAACAAAAACATCCTGAATGGAAATTCTTGAATTTTCCAAAAGGGAACTTTGGAAGAAATTAATTTTTGTGATATTGATTTTTTAAACATAAATATCACAAATGTAAATTAGAAAGAGATTTCATTTTTCAGTCAAAAATATGGGAATATATATATATATATATATGTTAAGTTTTTGTGGTCTCAGTCTCATGCGGCTGAAAGACCATGAAATATTGGTCCTATACTATTGAATTTAGTATACCTCTTGTCATATTTCGACTGATTCAATTTAGCTATGTGCACCCATCCGCCTGTTCATTATATTTTTTATGATCAAAATACAGGGTGTAGTTTTGGAACAATCGCAACAAAATTTTAAATGGTGAAAAACGACACTATGGATGATCTATATATAGGAGATCATATGAACCAACAAATTTATTTTAGTTTGATTTCCTAAATTTGGATCTTATATTGGAATATGAAATGGGATATGTGAATTACGAGACTAAATATATACAAATGCTGGCTCATAGACGAAGGATATCCAATAACGACTGATGTGTCCCAGAAAATTAATGCTATGCGTGATAATGCACAATTTTTTGACATACTGTAGGATAAAAACATCCTTGGTCCGTTCCTCCACCAGCATTCAATAGTACATGCACATCTGGCAATAAAAATATTTGTCCTCGTTTGCTGCCATACAATTTAACAAAAGGCCGCTGTCAGAAGTGGAAATAACAACCATGGTGCTTTAGAAAGTGTTTAGAAAATCGTCACGAATCGCGGATCTACGCATATAAGCCCGAAACACAACAGCATTTACCGTGTGGGATTTTGGGTAAAATCCATCGAAAGTTGTTCGTTGAAGGATCACATCGAGGCAAATGTATTCATGCGGCAACTGCTCCGCCTGAATAATGTATATCACATCTGAGAGGTTTTTACTGAAGCCTTCGGATAAATTCAAAAACAACAAACCATGACAATGCGAGATCTCATAAATTAGCGTGTACAGAGTGTAGCTAATTTATTTCCTGTCTGTCTGTTGAAATCACGATAGATAATAGAGGTTTGAAATTTTACACATTCCTTACTACTACTCCTAAGATGGTAGGATATATTGGTCCCGTCTTGGCATAGCTCCTATAATTATGATTTCGGGTTTTTACTGCCCCTATTTTCGGTATTTCGAAGGTTATAGCTGAATTTCCAAAAGACTGTTATTAGACATTCCCAGTGCTTTTTGGATGAAAAACATTTTTAAAAAAATTAGTTTTATATAGATTCGTTTTTTGGCATAGCCCTATATAAAGATTCCACTCCATAACCGCCTATTCCCACCAGTGTTGCCAATTTAGCACTTTTAGTGCTAGATTTAGCACTAGAACTCGTTTAGCACCAAAAATATTGATCTAGCACCTAGCACTTTTTTTAGCATTTTTGAATTTCTTAGGATTTTTTTTTTACAAAATTTTGGTTTCAATCCAAAATATCCCGTTTTTCGATTTCTTATTGAATTTGATTTTCCAATGCAATGCCTTGCTTTACAAATTTCTTAAAAAATGGTCGGGTACTTCATGTGGTGACTATGACATTGTCTCATGGTAGATTGTTTATTTGGGAAAATGAAAAACCAAATTAAGTTGTACATTTTATGAGAGCGATGTAAAAATAATGAACATGAATTATGTTGAAACTTTCTGTAAACACGTTTTTTATTCAGCGGGAATCCCGAATGCCAAGTTATAACCACTTTAGATTACCAAAAAGGCGAGCGTATCGCTTTATATTGGGATTGTGCCAGAATAAGGACCAAAATAGAAAAATAGAATTTTTTTTTTAAATTAAAGTCGCTGTTGGGAATGGACGAAAATTGATAATTGTCTTCATATTATTACGCAATGTAAAATTACAGTTATTTACCTTAACCAAATTTGGACATTATTAGTATTTGTATATTAGTAGGAAGATTTCAAACCCCATCAAAACAATTGGGGGTTTTCCTAAAAATTTGACCTATATTTTGAAGGCATGGTAGGGTGAAACATTTGTATAAAATCCTCAAAATACTGCAATTTAGAGGACAAAGTTATATGAGGCATACTTAAAGGGGGCCAATATTGACAACATTGTGTAGGAATTAACGAATATATGGCGTTTTTATAATATGAAATGTTATGCCTAATTAAGGACCGATATAGCTCAATTTCGAACGAGATAGACACACGTTTCCTCTTTAGAGGAACCTCACTTTCCAAGTCCATTTTTATATGTCTAACCAAATTTAAGCCGATTGGTTTTATATAGGGACTATGTCCAAAAGCGGGCCGATATAGTCATTCTCGAACCTGGCCTACTAGTTTCTTATCTCGATATCCTCGAAAAGAAGAATGATTATGTACACTATGTAGGCCAACCCCAAAAACCGAAAAAAATCAGTTAATTATTTTAATATTAAAAAGGGGGTTATATAGGGACTACCCCTAAAAAGGGGGCGAATAATAATAATTTTTGGAGATTTGTTACCATATGCCACTACAAAATACCAAAACACAGCGAACTCGGTTGAAAAACGCGCTCAAGAACCCCAAAATACAGAAATTTGGGGGGTACACTTATATGGGAGCTATGACTAAACGTGGACCGATAAAGCCCATCTTCAAAATTGACCTGCCTGCACACAAAAGATGACTCTATTCAAAATTTTGGCGATCTATCTCAATTCTTTTAGAGGCTAGAATGATTACAACAGACAGACAGACGGACACGGCTATATCGTCATAGAATTTTACTGATCAAGAATATATGTACTTTATAGGGTCGGAAATGATTATTTCGATGTGTTACAAACGGAAAAACAAAATTAATATACCCTCCATACTATGGTGGAGGGTATAAAAATAGAAGCAATTTAGTCAATTCGGTTGCGTGTCCGACGTCCCCAAAATGTCGAATAATGAGGAGGGCTACCCCTAAATATGGACCCATATTAATAATTTTTCATAAGGAGATTTTTTACTCAACAAAATTTAAACAATCAAATTAAAACCAATGCAATTGATGAGGGCTATCCTTAAAAGTGGACCAATAATGATACAGCAATTTAGGTTGAAAATGTGCCTAAAAGCTTAACAAAACAAATATTGGGGTATGGTGTACCCAAAAAGGACCGATATATTCCATTTCCAATATCAAATCTCATAGGAGTAGTACGAACGTATGTACAAAATTCCAAAGCTCTGTCTTCAATATTGCGACCCCAATCGGACGGACATGGCTAAATCGACAACGAATAGCATTTAAGAAAAAATGCGGTTTCTGATTAATATTTCATTATTAAATTTTAACAATTTTGTTCTAGAAATTTTTAGCACTTTTTTCTGGCACTTTTTTAAAATTTTTAGCACTTTCTAGCATTTTTTTTCAACAAAATCTATAATTTTTCCCCAACAAAGTTTTGGCAACACTGATTCCCACACACATTTTTGCAGAATATTGTCTGTTTAGGGCCAAGTTTTGAAAAGGTAATTATTATGTGGTATTTCGAGTAATTGGTAATTGAGAAATATTTTTGAATAACTATTATAGCCCACATAGAAATATCCCACACTTTTAGAGAAATCTTAACAGAAGTTTACGCCGATGTGGCTTCATTTGGTTTTCCATGTTTTCCTGGGGTGAAAAACATCCCTTTAGAATGTATTCGATATATGTCCACGTTTTGACATAACCCCTTTTAAAGAGTGACCCACGATATATTCAATACTTTGATTGATTGATCGATTCTCACCGAAGTGGTTGTAATTTTGTATTTCAGATTCCTGGGGAATAAAAAACTTCTTACCCATAATATTTCCAATGTAAGTTTCCAGCATAACTCTATACCAGAGGAAAACCGATGGGGTTAATGACTGACGCGTAAAAGTCAACAACCCTAATGTATCTATTTTGTCTGGGGCAAAAATTTTCGGAATGGTTGGGAAACACCTAAATTGAATTCCTATGAAAATAATTAAAAATTCTTAACTCATTTGAAAACTACAAATAAATTACAATGATTTCTATTTAGATTACCATTTGAAGATGAATTTTAATATATATTCCTTTAATGTATATACAATTTTGAAAACGTATATCTAGATAGACTAATTTATAAAGAAACCGCATGATAGTCCCATTTTTTAATGAATAAAAAATTAAATTTTAATGGGTATGAATGTACCACGGTTATTGATCTACGTATATTTTTGGTTACTGACATTTTTCAGGTTTTGAGCGAAGTTAATCCCAGTTCAAATCAAATTCAGTCATATATTCTTGACGTGTGGCGAATTTGTCATATTTGTCATTTTCCACCCCCAAATGTGAGGAATTTCAAATCATGATTACAATAGAGGCGTATGCGTATTTTTCAAAATATATGTATGTAATATGTATACGCCCTTCATGTATGCCTTCAATCATATTAAAATATTATATTGTATTGCGAAAATGTTAAATGATATCTAATTTCAGTATAAAATAAGTAAAATATTCATTTACCTTCTTCTCAAACGAACATCTACATGTTCATTTATTGTTGCACTCTAGACAAACACGAACAATTTACCCGAACATATTACGTAACCAATCAAATTTAAAACAATTCCGAAATATTCCCACTTTCCTCATTTTAGTAACTTTCTGCAAATGTTGTGTTTGGCTTTGAGAAAATTTATAAGCAGAAGTTTGCAAATGAATATTCAAACCTTACCCTTGAATGTTGAGAGAAACCTGTCTGTAATGTCTCCATAGAAAATTGTACATAGTTTTTGAATATTTTCCATTTTGTTAGGCATTGCAACCTCAACATTCGTTACAACAGTTCGAAGTAACAAAGCTACATAAATACTAGACGTTCACGAAACGTTGAACATTCAAATGGATGGATGGGAAGCGCACTTTTACATCAACATTATATTTCAACACAGAGTCTTTACAAAATATCCTCCCACTAGTGGTGCTACATACCAAACCCGAAGCTGTCCTTTGTAAATTTGCGGTAACTATTGTTAGTTTCGAAGGAAAGTGTAGAAGATGGCAAATGAGTATTTCACAAAACTGACAGTCAGACTTGTTGGTTGTAACTGGAATTTATTGTAATTGGTTGAAATCTTGAAATGTTAATTTTAATTGGTAGTTGCATCTAATGAAATTATTTATCGTCTATATTGTAGGGCGTATAATTAATATGGAGTGATTTGGTAAATACTTAATTTAATTAATCATATATTTGTTTTTATTCCATATTACACAAGAAGGAGAATAACTATTTGTTATTGTGTAGAATGTATAATTTAAAAGTAAAACATTGTGTTCCACTAAAAACACCTTTTCAAAAACGCCCCATCATTTTTTTGGTATAATATGTACGTTTCTTTCAATAAGGAACCAATTCTAAAAGAGATAAATGATTGATAATATCAAGAAAATCTAAGTGAAAGAAATGGAGTCACTCACTTTCGAATGGAGAAGCAAATGACATAATTCGAAAAAATTATTAAAAAATGAGAAATAAAAATAATAAGACAAATCTAACGCGAGGTCTGTTTACCATATTTGTGGCATATGCCACAATAAGTATTGTGCCATTTGACATTTTCATTTTAAGGTTTGAGTTTTCATAGCATGTATTGTGTTGTTTATGACGAAAAAAAGTAACAGGGTAGAGACAAGTGGTTTAGCGGAACATTATCGCAAATGCCCTCTAGCAACTGTTGTTACACAGATGGCTCCCGACCTACAGAAAACTGGGAGCTGCGACTTTTTATTGAAGAACCCGGAACCGAAATAAGCTTAGCCTGCTACATCACAATACTATGCTACAAACGGAGGTTCACCAAGTGGCAGTTTTGAAGGACCATTAACACGAAATTGGATGATCTTTATCTAAATGTGAACCGACGTAGATCAATCCATAAACAAGTAATTCTGCAACCTATACTAAATTTTTCATTTTAACAGATCTCGAAACGTTTATTTGCAATGGGACAAAATTATGTAAATCGATTTAAAGCTAATATCAATAGGACACCCATTGATTATTTGTTATATGGGCTATGTCTCAATTATGTACGTTGTGCAAAATTTCCTATCATTTGACAAACGCGAGGAGTTTTTGGTGTCCCATTTACTTGAAATTGGACGCAAATATATATGGAAGCTATATACAAATCTGAAGCAATTTCAATCAAACTTTCCACAGATTACGCTACACTTCAGTACGTTGTGCAATGTTTTGTGTCAATCGGTCTAACATTGGGCCTTTGGTGTACCATTTATCGGTGAAATCGGAGTAAATCTAAATGACTAAATAAATGAGCTGCGCCAAGTTTCGTGCAATTCGGACGGACATGCATTAATCTATGCATATTCTCAAAAGGAACAATTTGTCTATCTCGTTTTCTTTTGCCTGTCACAAACATATACACAAAGACATAATAACCTGCACCACAATTTGTTGAAGGGTACAATTATGATTAGTAAACAATCCAAAAATACCATAACTTCCAAAACTGTCAAATCAGAAACTGTTTTGGAATGTATAAAAACCATAAAAAAATTATCGCGGTCTTGTACGAATTGGGTATCAGTACATAAGAATAACAGTAAATCAGGATGCATATATATATACACTATAGATGGGAGCAACAATAAACATTTTTCTATTTCTGTTGTTGACCAATGTTTTTTCTTATTGAATCTTTATGTTTCTTGTTGGGCTTTTCTGGTCAGATAATTTTTTATGAAAATAAAACGATTTTTATTCCATATTTCGCTCGACGTTTCGTTGGCTTTTTTCCAACATTTTCAAGAGCTGATTTTATTAATCTATTGACAAAATAAAAATGAAGATGTAATTTCTTTTATTACATTTTAAATATTGCACTTATTTTTAACTTACTTTAATTATTTGTCATTTTTCTATTATTTACTTAGATTAAAAAACGGGACTCCACCAACATTTATATAATAAAAATAAATAATAAAAAATAAATAATAAATAAATAAATCACAGTTAAAAATTAGGTATATCACAGAACTGGTGTTAACTAATTGCAATAGAATACTGAAGCTTGGTATTGTCTTTGTCATTTTAGCAAAACACTACTTGAACTGAAGTCATGGGCATAAAAAAATACCCACAAAATCTTTTGCAATAAAGAGGTGACATGAAATAATACAAACATTTTATAGGGATAAAAATAAGGATTTAAGGATTTAATAAGGAAATTCACGAAAGGTTTAAAGAGACGGCGGGTATGACCTAGAATTATTGACATCGCTCGAAAATTAGCAAAGTGGCAGAATTAGGATTTTTATTTTTTTGAAGATGACATATTTTCTAGTTCATGCGATATCTATGTAGGTCCAGAATAACGTGATAAACTTTGGAACCGATTGGGTTAATAGTTTTCGTGACCGCTGTTTCGAGAAAAAAGTGCTAAATGCTTGAGGCGCACTTGTGTTGTTGCTTGACAGAATAAATCTTTATATCTTCAACAGTTGTTGCGATTTTCACATGAAATTTTATTGAGAAGTTGTAGGTTCATATTATATAATAATAAAAATCGATATTTTGAAACCGAGAATGTGTGGTATCCCATTTACAAATTTCCATATATCTCCCTTATACATCTTCTTTCATCAATAGATTTGATATTAAATTAAAAGTCAAACATTCCATATTCGTAGCCGTGAACATATATGCCACATATACACCCTAAATATCATTTGATTCCCACCGAGAACTATAGATTTTGTCCTTGACCATTACCTGAAATGCATGTAAAATGTAATAAACATCTATAATATTATGTCTACATATTCTTATATTTAAGGAATATTCATCCATCCGAGTACATACATTTCCGGTCTAGGAACTTCTGAAATAAATAATTCCGTCATAGAATGCAATTTTTTGTAAAATTAATTCACCCAAAACTCTGGTTCCATTTTGTTCGCAAAATATTGACCGATTGACCAGATCCCTGGTCCAGATCTATTTCTCCTTGTAAAAATTTTCACGGCGTAACAAACCCTCGGCTACAGACAAAATCACAATACCCCCACATAAAAGTTGTGTGGAACTTAAAAATGGAATTAACTCGTAATCATCTTCGACAATATTTTTTCTAAACTTTCGACGTAGTACATCGACATCGTATAATGATACAACGCCATTCTATGGCACCGTGAAATCTGGGTTCAATGAATTCAATACCAGACGTTTTCTTTGAATCCCATACAAATTGACAATCCCAAAACAATGATCTAAACACTACACTCTTATCATTTTGATGGTGCCATCAAAATGATCGGTGTTTTTTTATAGTTAAAAAATATCGCATCAATACAAGATCATGTTCCGTGTCAGAAGTAAATTCCAATATTTCCCTTCGCCTTAGCTCGTCAGATTTTTTGTCAATGGTCCCATTATGTGGATGTCGTCGGCGTAGGAAGTTTGGTGTACATTTTGCCATTTCTGTTCATCTTTTACATTTCGTATGACCTTTTCCTGCAGGACGTTAAAGAGGTCACATGACAAACTGTCACCTTGTCTGAATCCTCGTTCGGTATTATAAGGCTCCGAGGGGTCCTTTCCGACTTTAACTGCTGACCTTGTGCCAGTTAAAGTTATCCTGCATAGCCGTATTAATTTCTCAGGAATAAGCGGAGAGGGCTGTCGAATGCGGCTTTGTAGTCGACGAATAGGTGGAAGACTTATTTCTCTATAGTTGACACATATAGTCTTGTCTCCTTTTTTTGTGCATGGGACACAGGATGCCAAATTGTACTAAACAGTTGTTGCATGTTCCTGACCACCGGTCTTAAATAGTTCGGCTGGTAATCCACCGGCACATGCTGATTTATTATTCTTCAGCCTATTAATTGTTATTCTGACCTCTATCTATACCGTCATATCTAATTGGTTCTGGGTTATCTTCTTCACCGTTACTGTTTGATACCAGAAGGACATGGACCCGAAAAGTTTATATTATATCCAAGAGGAGTGATTGACCTTTAAATTGATACTAAATATATTGTGGTATGTACTCGGATGTGGGAGTTACACTTAAATATGAACAGGTGCTTACGTATTAATATATTGTTTAGTAACCCATCACCACACTAGAGGGCTGAAAGATGGCGCTTATCGCTTTAAAATTTTCCATGAGAATTCAGGTATGGTCAAGGACAACGCCTATAATTTTCGGTGATGATCTAATAATAACATTGGGATGTAGTGGACGGAAAACTTAATTTTTGTGTTTTTCCGATTCGATCTATAGACCACATGCCGAACGTCACAACAGAACCCACAGTGAATGGAATCTGGACAAGTGTTTAGAAGGGCTGTACTGAATATTGGGAATATCCGGAAAATATGTCAGTCTAAGGAAGAGGTGCTTTTGACCTCTAATCGGGCAAGAGTGTGCAACTATTACGAAATATTCCTCATATTATGAATAAAAATCCGCAGAAAGTGAGATTTCCGTGTCGGCCCCGTCCGACTATACTGCTCCGCTCACTGTTTTTTTTTTTTTTAATTCGCTTCACATCTCTCCATTTCTTACGATAATTTTTTCTGGAATTGTGTGTTGGTACTGCTTGCGTTTTTCACCTCAGTAGCATTACGACACTCCTAGTCGTACCGCGGGTGTCATTATGCTGGTCTTTGGTACCCAAAGTCTTTGTTCTTTCCATCATTGTCTTCTGTCGGAGCATGGGCACAAATAAGACTGATGTACAACAACTTCGCTTTTATACGGATTATAGCAATTCACTCATCTACAGGAGTGAATCTGGAAACGAGGTATTTCATTCTCTTATTAACCATAAATCCGTAGCCAAATTCACGTCACGTTTCATGACAGCTATAATGCAGTGCGTAATCGTCTGAGTTACTTACGCCAGCCCCTTTCCATCGCATTTCCTGTAAGGCAGTAATATCGGCTTTGTACTTCTTGAGTACTGCGCCTTCTCTGTATAACGTGCGCACATTCCATGGTCCTTTATACGTTTGCGGGGGTCGTCAACATTAGGGGGTTTGGTTTTCTTTGCTTTTTCATAGTAGGAGGGGTTTTCTGAGTTTTGGCAACTAACCCGACGCCTCAACATATTTCTTATAGTTCTTATGGGTGAACTTGCGTGTTGAGTTCAGATTTATATATAGCTCTCATACTTAATTTTCTCCGACTTCAAATGAATGGTACACCCTATGACTACCCGATTGATAAAAAAAATTTTGCATAGTGGGTTGCAAAATGTCCGTTGTATACATAGACTGGGTGTGGCATATAAAATAGACATATGTCAAAAATTCACACGATGTTTTTGCGAGAATCCTTACTAAAACTAAACAGAACATTTTTTTTTTGTTCGACACACTTCGTAGTCAAATATTGTAAATAAATTATAACCAAAATTGCAACCTACACACAAAACTCCATATCGAAGTCTTCTTAAAATTTGTTTTGATTTTTTCAACCTCCCACCAAGATTCACACGCATATTATTTTGTAAATTCTTAAATACGTTGCAATTTGTTCAACAACATCGTCATTGATGATCTCCCAAAAATCGGACGGCAACATCTGTTCAGGGTGTTAAGTATCACACAGCACAGGCAAAGCGTAGGGATGAATCAGTTTGTTGTGATAATATTCTTCCCATTGAATCATGATACTCTGTCCTGGAGAAGAGAGGGGGAGAGTTACGTTTATCTTGATTTCTTACAAAACCTGTGGCACCTGTTATAAAATTTAAAAAACAAAACTTAAAAACGAGAAACCATATAAGCGAAGTCTTTTAAAAGTCAACTGAGGTCTGGTGGCGCCTGCAATGTTTCAGAGTTTTTTTCATTTACTCTGCATACCCTTCGTTCGAGAATTTTTAAGTTTATTCGCATGAGTGAAAAATCTCTTCATTGTGAGTTGCTAAATAAGCGATTAATAAATATTGTTATTGGTGGCAGTGTTATTGGTATAAATCCCATAGCCCGAAGAAGATGAAGGTTTAATCGTATGGAAAGTATGCCTTGTCTCTTTATGGCTGTCTGTCTGCCCTATCAAATGGATATCGTTTACTTTGTACACCAACAGACGGACATTTGAGCCTTACAAAATGATTCATGTTTTTTCTCTGTACTCTGTTGTCTTTAATTCATCCATGCCAAAGGGATTGTGAAGTTTTTGTGTGAAGCCGTTGCCTTTTTTTGTGGGTAGGATACAACAACTTTATTCATTTAATGGTATACGTATGACTTTATAAAAATAACACCTTGACTGTGTGCCGAAATCAAATGTATCAATATATTTATTTTTATTGCAATGAAAATATGAGGGAATTTTCACAAATGTACATATGCGAGGTCTGGTCCAAAAAGGACCGATAAAGGTATTCCAAAAGTTAACTATTTATTTATTCATCAACAATTACCTCGAGACGTTCTATGTAATCCCATCAGTTATAATACACATATGCCAGTTTTTTGGTATAGCCTTCTGTTTTACAGCAAATCGCTTTCCTCCAGGGTTAGGAAGTGTAAAAAGGCAGCGCGAGCCAAGTCCCGTGAATAATGTAGTAGAGGCATAATAACGGTTATATGTTTAGCCTAAAACTTAAGCAGCATCGATGTGTTAGCTGGTAAGTGGAAAATCAATGATTGGTTTTTCCACACATTCTGTGCGTTGTAGGTGCTCAAAATCCCTATAATACCGAATATTAAATCGAGCCCCTCGGATAATTCTATGGAAAATCCTAAGCAACTTCGGTGAAGGAACCATAGATCTATCTCGAATTCTAGTCTCCCACTTTTCAAAAAATTATTTTTTCCCTACAACATAATTTTGATTCAAAATTCGATTTTTTATTCATCTTTATACCCTTCACCACACTGTGGTACAGGATATTATGTCTTTGTGCATATGTTTGCAACAGGCAAAAGGAAACGAGAAAGACACATGGTTCCTTTTGAGAATATGCATAGAATCACTTTTTAAGTCGATTTATGCATATCCGTCCGTCCGTCTGTCTGTCCATGTTAAATTGTAAACAAATTACAGGTCGCATTTATGATCCAAATTTAATGAAATTTGGCACAGGTCACTTATTTGGCCCAATATATTTTCGTCCGATTTTAGGTAATTCATCCACCAAAGTCCCTTATATCTTTCGATTTGCAGGAAATTTGTCACAACGAATTTTATAAATATAAAACCAGTGAGCGGAGCAGTATAGTCGGACGGGGCCGACCATATGATACCCTACACAACTTCCACGAAAATCTAACTTTCTGTGGTTCTATATTCTGAGCATGGCAATATTTCGATATATTTCCACACTCTTGACCGATTAGAGGTTAACCAATATTACTAATATTCAGAACAACCCTTCTAATTTCTTGGCCAAATTCCCTTCACCGTGGGTTGTCTTGCGATGTTAGGCTTTCAATTGCGGCCTATAGATCGACTCGAAATAATACAAAAAATTAAGTTCTCGGTCCAGTTCATCCCAAAATTATTACCTGATCATCAGCGAAAATTATAGGCGTTGTCCTTGACCATACATGGATCCTCATGGCCAATTTCAAACCGTAACTCCCACATAGTGTAACTCCCACATCCAAGTACTTAGGACCATATAATTGGTATTAATTTAAAGGTCAGCCACTCCTCTTGAATATACTATCAACTTCTCGGGTCTATGTCCTTCGGGACTTAATATATACGCCATAGAATACAAATTTTGTAATTTTTCACACAGGGTCAGGGTCCATTTTACCAGCTAAATATTGGCCGATCTCTATCAAAACAGGCATGGTAATTCTTTGGCCCGATCCCCTACACCATGTTAAATTTCACGATGTTCGGGCCATAATTGCGGTTTCTGGAGCGACCAGAAAAACCGACAAAAATTTAGTATTTGGTCCATTTTATCCCCCAAATATTAACCGATCTTTACCAAAAGCAATAGGGGTCTTCATTGGCCAGAACCCATCCTTCATGCCAAATTTCGTGAAGATTGGTCCATAAATGACCTGTATCGTGTTTACAAATTATAATGGACAGACGGACGGAAGGACACACATGTCTAGATCGACTCAGCTAGACGAGATATGACGATCGGTATACTTAAAGGTGGGTCTAGGACCAATATTTCGCGGCGTTACAAACTCTTGGGGCTGCACAAAGCTATAATACCCTGACAACATAGTTGTGTAGGGTATAATGATGTGTGTTAAGTTCCTTGAAAATCGGTGCAAATTTAGATGTGGCTCCTCTTTATTTTGTTTCGATTTTATGTAAACTGTGCACTAAAGAAATCGGTTCAGATTTGAATAGATCTCCGATATATTTTTTCTCTCGATTTTCATGTTAATGGTCCTTCAAAAATTCGACTCTTTTAGGATTCATCTGTTGAATATACCCAAAATGGTGAAGGGTATCATATAGTCGGCCCAGTCCGACTTTTTGGGATCGAGAAATATATATATATATATATATACTTTGCAGGTTCGAAATGGGTCCATACCATAGTAGAGGGAATCCAAGCCACGTCATCCTTTTTTTACCTCAATTTGCAAAGAATTC
The DNA here is from genome assembly GCF_032173495.1 of Musca vetustissima. NCBI lineage: Eukaryota > Metazoa > Arthropoda > Insecta > Diptera > Muscidae > Musca > Musca vetustissima. Next base: position 18,107 of record NW_026879885.1, read on the forward strand.
CTTACTGTGGCCTTAACGGTACAATTTACAGGATTATCATGGAATCAATAAAAAAATATTGAAGTGCAACTACAACAAAAAATCTCAGATACATTTAATTGAATTTCAGGACAACTTTGACATTTTAATTTTTTTCTTCTCAAAAAAAAAATCTACAACTCTCACCTCAACTCAGTGTCCTTTGTGGCGGCCTACATAGTGCACAAACGCACTCATATACCGTCCATGCATTTACGCACGTGTCCTTGGACCATTGAAATTAAATTAAATTATTAATGACAATGCGTGTGAAAATAACGAAAGAACAACGCGATACGATTTTGGAGGAAGAAAAAAAAACACATGATGCTTGTACACACAAAACCATGTATTGGCAAATTGTTTGTGTCTTTGTTCAATGAATGTAGGCCAGCTGACGGTGATAAGTCTTATAAATGTGTATTACCAGTAGCTAATAGGATATGTGAAAAACGAACCGAAGAAGAGGAATGAGTTTTTTTATGCGGGTAACTGAATGTGTGTTCTCGTTGTGACACTATAACGTTTTTTTGTATGTATATATTAGCGCTGATATAAAATAATGAAGTTCCAACCTATTACTTTTAGTGGATGAAATGGACCAAAAAGTTTATTTTTGTCTGTTTTTCTGGTCGCTCTATAGACCACAATTATGTCCCGAGCATCATCGAAATTTGGCATGGAAAAGATGATCAGGCAAATAATAAGCATGCTAAAAATCGGTTTATATTTAGTGGGTCAAATGGACCCAGATATTTGTGTGAAAAATTATTAAATGTGTATTCTGGGCCGTATATGTTTAATCCTAAAGGATATAAACTCGAGAAATTAATAGTATATCCAAAATGAGTGTTTGCCCTTTAAATTGATACCAATTATATGGATGTATGTACTATGTTATGAAAGTCGCGCTGATGGCTTTGAAATTTTACATGAAGTTCGGGATATGGCCTAAATTTGTTGGGATACGTTGAGGTGTTATTTATGAGCTGCAATGAACCGAAAACTTTATTTTTGTCAGCTTTTCCAGACGCTCTAGAGGCAATTATTCTATGCAGAACATCGCATATTATACAAGGTAAAGTGGATATGACAAAATACATAGAACAACCGCGAGTCACAAAATTTTGTATTTTATGACGTAAATGTTCACCACGGGAAAACAAGATTTGGAAAACATGCCAGGGTCATGGACCTTTATTTAGACAAATTAAAGGTCCTTAGAAGGTTTTAGCCGATATTGTTATTTCGTATTTAATGAAATGACTGCTGAAATTTTGCATCCGAAGATCCATATGGAAAATTCATAATTTCGTCATATACAATTTATCGTAAATGGGACATTCTTGAATAACCACAGGTTCGAATTAAATAGAAAAAAAATTAAAATTTTTGAAACCGAAATATACAAAATTCGAAATTATATGTGGTATTTGGATATACATAAAATCATACGAAATTATATTAGGTTGGGGATAAATAAATACATTGTTTTTCCATCATTTCTCCGATAATCAGAGATTTGACTGGTATGTTAGCAGTCGTAACATCGCCCAGTAGCTGAAAATCGACCATAAAACTGTTTTAAAGCATTTGCACAAAGCTGTATTCAGAAAGAAGCTGTATGTTTGGGTGCCACACCAATTAATAGAAACAAGTGAAAAAGCGTTAAGTTCGGCAGGGCCGAACTTTGGATACCCTCCACCATAGATATACTGACAGGTACTATAAATGAAAATATAGGGAACATACCAAAAAGTGGACCTATACCGATCTTTCTAAAAGCGGATTATGTAAACTATAATACAAATTTCAGAAATTTTTAATGGATAAATATACCCTCAGCCTTATGGCTAATGTTGGTGTATGCACTTTAACACCGTGAAAATGTGCTTCATCGAAATATTGGTTCTAGACCCCATGTTTCTTTAGAGCAAATCCGTTTCAGAAAATTTATAAATTTCCAAAATTAGTTCAAATTCGAAGATGGGGAATATCGGTCCACTCCTTCTGGGACGTCCACACAGGTGCTAGGCCTAAATACGGCTATAGTTCATTATCGAACGTTATGTTCTAATTTTTTATCTCCTCCGCAGGTGAAACAGAGTCTTAGAACCAAACTCAAAACATGGAATTAATCAGATAACTATTTTAATATAAAAAAGGGGATTATATGGGAACTAGCCCAAAAAGGGGGGCAAATATTAAAAATGTTTGGTAGGGAGATTTGTTACCATAAACGACTACAAAATACCAAATTACAACGAATTCGGTTGAAAACCGCGCTCAAGAACCCAAAAGTACCGAAAATTGGGTGTAACTTATATGGGGGCTATCCGAAAAAATGGGTCTATATTCATAATTGTTTGTGGAGAGATTTGCTACGCAATAACAACACAAAGTACAAAATTTCAGCGAATTCGGGTGCAAAACGCGTCCAAAAACCCCAAAAACAAAAAATTGAGGGTACCCTTATATGGGGGCTTTTCGGAAAAAATGGATACGATAACCCTATGCGAAAACGATGGTGGTCAAAGAGCGGTGAAGCACCGCAAACGGTGTCCAAACCAGGACTAACGGCCAAGAAGGTTCTGCTATGAATTTGGTGGGACTGCAAGAGGATTATTTATTATGAGTTGCTTCCATATGACCAAACGCTAAATTTGATCTCTACTGTCAACAACTGGATCGATTGAAGATAGCAACTGACCAGAATTGGCCAACAGGAAAGGTGTCGTGTTCCAACAGGACAACCCTAGGCCACACACATCTACAGTGACTTGCCGGAAACTTTTGGAGCATGTCTGGGAAGTTTTAATGCATCCGACATACAGTCCGGACTTGGCAAGAAGCGATTATCATATTTTTCTTGAATTTCTTTAATGATGAAAAATTTGTATCTAGGGAGGATTGTGAAAATCGAGTACTAATGTTTTTTTTGCAAATAGAGAGCAGGACTTCTACGAGAGAGGCATTATGAAGCTACCTTTAAAATGGCAACAAATCATAAAACAAAACGGTGCATATTTGGATCATATCGGACTTTCTGAAGCATATTAAATAAAGTCCTATACTTCATATAAAATTTTGTAAACACGATACAGGCCACAGTTATGGACCAATCTTCACGAAATTTCGCATGTAGGAAGGGTTTGGTCCAATGAAGACCCTATTGTGTTTGGTAAAGATGGTTTAATATTATTAAGTATTAGGTCCATTTCATCCCCTAAATGGACCTAATACTTAATTTTTGTCGGGTTTTCTGGTCGCTCCAGAGGCCGCAATTATGGCCCAAATATCTCGAATTTTTACATGGAAAAGGGGATTGGGCCAAAGAACAAGTATGCCTGTTTTGATAAAGATTGGTCAATATTTAGCGGGTCAAATGAACCCTGACTTTTGTGTGAAAAATTACAAAAATTGTCTTCTATAGCGTATAGATTTACCCCTGAAGGACATAGACCCGAAAAGTTGTTGGTATATTTAAGGGCAGTGGTTGACCTTTAAATTGATACCAATTATATGGTCGTATGTACTCAGATGTGGGAGTTACACTTAAACATTTACAGATGCTTATGTATTCAAAAATTATTTCATAAATCTTTACCACACTAAAGGGCGGAAATATAGCGCTGATCGCTTTAAAATGTTTCATGAAGTTCCAGTTATGGTCAAAGATAACGCCTAAAATTTTCGTTGACGATCAGATAATTATATTGTGATGAAGTGGACCGAAAACTTAATGTTTTGTGTTTTTTCGAGTCGATCTATAGGCTCCAATGGGAATAAGAATATCACAACACAAGGGAAGGGAATCTGGACAAGTAATTAGAAGGGCTGTACTGAACATTAGTAATAATTGTCGGCCTCTAGTTGGTCCAGATGGTTCACATATCGCGAAATATTGTCCAAGCTCAGACTATAGATCCACAGAAAGTTACTTTTTCGTGGAAGTTGTGTAGGGTATCATATGGTCGGCCCCGTCCGACTATACTGCTCCGCTCACTGGTTTTCCACCTAAGTTTCTACAGTTTGGTAATACATTTTCTTCTGACTGTTCCCAAATAAGTGTAGCGATCGATTTAAGGTTTTCTCGATGCATTATCCAATTGATGTGACCTTATATGTCATTTCGAATAGGTCTAACTCATGGCATAGTCCTAAAAAATGGGCTGTAATAAATAAATATGGATCCACATGCAAAATGTCGATATACAAATTTAGTGGATATATATTTAAATTTCAACATTTTCATTTTATAGGGATTTAAAATTAAAGTAAAACAGTAAAAAATTCCAACTCTATAAATTTTTTAGTGAAACAATAACTAAATCCATGGATACGAAAAGCTATATTAGCATATCAGACATATAATAAAATATTGCCCTAGGGCAAGGGTCAATGGTGATGGTACAATACCCCTGGGGGTGGTTAACTGGTTGTTAATCGCACAGGTGAAATAATTGTCTATATATGCGCATATACATACATACACAGACAGATTAATGTATATACGTATATATAACGTACATATGTACGCATGCATGTGGTACAGGCTAATCAATATTGTGGTTGTGGTTTTATAAAAATTTCCTATGTACATCACGATTTTTATAAAAATAAAACATCTAAAAGCCAACAACAAAAAACTGTACCCCTAACCAAATGACCATTAAAAACAATACCCTATGTCAATGTGAATGTGTATATGTATAAACAACGATAAAAAATCACCTAATGTACAGTTACATGTAAAACTGATAAATATTTTACATAATGAATTGCTTTTTTTCTGGTATGAATCATATGGTTAGAGGGGCTATTTCCCCCTTTTGGTTAATATTGAGCATGTTTCAAAAAATGCAATTGTTTATCGGGTTTTGTTTTTTAGTTTGTCTATATGTTTTCATTTCTAGTTGTTTTATTTTGCTGTTTTTATATTTACAAAACAAAAGATAAATGATAACAAAACGCCAAACAACAACACAATAAACATACACATATAAAAATGTGTATGACCATCACAGTGAGGATGATGGTGATGATGATACTTTCCCATGCCCCATACCGCCTCTGTGCCATTGAATATGGGCTACGATAACTATTATTGTTAACCATTAACATTTGCACAAACGCACACACACCAGCACACGACAAAAAATGGGGAACCAACAAATCTTCTACAAAATAACAATAAAATCGCATAAAATGACTATGTAGTGTGTGTGTGTGTTTGTGTGAATGCAGTGGTACACACATGCGTACATATTTATTTCAAATATGTAATTATTATGGTTGTACAATTTCGGTTAAATTGTTATATTTCATTTGGCATCGTCTGTTGTTAGGCTCTACAGGGTGTCAGGTTGGGAAAATCGGAAACGCCTGTTAACCAAATGTGGCTAGATTTGTTGTATTGTTTTGAAATTGTTTAACATAGCATACACTGAATTTATATAAAGATTTAGACGTGCTTTTGTGTATTTAAAGTCTTACGGCTAATGAGAATATATAAAATTTGATACGACAAAATGCCCTCCATATATAAATCTTTTCTAGACCCCTGGAGTCCTTATACCAAATCCGTTTGAGAAATTTTTGAGTCCATTTAGGCATGTCCGTTCATTAGTCTCTTTGAGTGGCTGGTAAGCCCGATAAGTTCCGAAGGGAGTTATCAACATTTGAATCAAGTTCGATGATAGGCATAGTGTGTCATTTCTTGTGGTACCTCCCACACAAAAAGAGTTGTTGAAAACCAAATTTATAATATCATGAGAACAAGGTATACGAATTGACCCAAAACCCTATATAATGTCCAAAGATGGGACCTTTTAGTATACTCCTTCTGGCACCTCTGACCCCATAAAGGTCAACATTTGGAAAATTTGTTATTTCATATAAAACATACAGAGTATTCAACTTGATACAAATATCGTAATTTTATACCCTTCACCACACTGTCGTACAGGGTATTATGTCTTTGTACGAGATAAACACATGGTTCCCTTTGAGAATATGCATAGAATCACTTTCTGAGTTGATTTGCGCATGTCTGTTTATTCGTCCGTCTGTCCATGTATTTTTGTGAACAAAGTACAGATCGCATTTATGATCCGATTTGACACAGCTCACTTATTTGGCCCAAGGACGAAGCACACACTTTTGCACAGCGTACTGAATTAGGTCCAACTTTATGTATACCAAGTTTTGTTGGAATCCGTTTAGATATAGTTTCCTCCGATTTTATATAAATCTTGCACCATACTTTCAATGTTTGTCTGATTGAAAGAACATTTTGCTTATCGTATTGAAGATGCTACATGTTGTCATCCTTATTAAAATTACTGCAGGTTGACGTCCGTGAAGCCGGTTGAGATTTAAATATAGTTCCCATATAAAGTTTCGTCCAATTTTATGTAAAGAGAGCACTATTTACAAAAAAATTTTTTCAGATTGTCCGATTAAATGGTCCTCCAAAGATGCTATGTATATTCTATTTCCCGGATATTGTACATATAAGCACCTCTTGTATGTACCCAAAGTGGTGAAGGGTATCATATAGTCGGCTCCGTCCGACTTTTGAACTTTCCTCACTGGTTTTAATTGTACAATGAGACAAATTTATATAAATGGATTTAAAGCAAACTTGTCAATGAATATGAAGTAGACCGAAAATATATATGGGATATATATCTAAATCTTAACCGATTTCGATGACACAGCAATGATTTCGATTTTGATGCAAAATGTTGTGCTACCATTTACTTAAAGTTGAACTGATTTTCAACAAAACTTGACACACGTTATACTATACATTTATTATAAGCACTTTTTGCAAAATCTTGTGCCAATCCGCCCAACTTTGAGTCATTGGTGCACAATTGTCTTTAAATCGGATATGGGAGCTATATCTAAATTTTAAACAAATTTCCCCAATTCCAATAGCTGTGCCAATCCAATTCGGATCATAAATGCGATCTGTACGGACATGCAAAAATCGACTGAGAAATTTATTCTATGCATATTCTCTAAAGGAACCATGTGTCAATCGCGTTTCCTTTTGCCTGTTACAAACATATGCACAAAGCCATAATACCCTGTACCACAGGAGAACTATTTTCTACCAAGAAACAAATTAGAGGCTATTGGGTTGCAAAATGTGGTTAATTGACTGAAATTTATATGGCGGCAAAACTTGGACCAATAATAATAATTTTCAGATGTATTTCAGCCCCTCAAATGCCAAAATGCGATAAATTCCTCAAAATGCAGAAAACTGAGTGGTGTCCGATATATGAAATCAGACAGAGGGGAAAGACACACAGGCATGCCTTCACATTTTGGTGGAGTTATAAAATAGGCTATTTTTATATAGAAACTTTTATATGTATCAAAATGCATTCAAATGCTGAATTACCCACAGTCGCTGTTTCATTGGCGTTCTCAATATTGTGGTATATATTGAATATATTTAGATATATATTGCCATCATATTCCTATGCTAAAATTTTACTTTGATGTCGCTTCTTAACGATCTTTTCATTTACATGTGTTGATAACAAATGAAGGACATTCTCAAATACACTCAAAGTGTCTAGTACATTTAAAAAATTTCAAACTACACTTGAAATATTCAAAACACTGCCATTAATATAGAATTTCAGTGTAAATTTTCATAACTCACACCTCTAATAGACATAAAACATTCCATCATCCTTTATTTGTCCGTAAAACCTTGTGTGTTTGATGCACATCGAGTTCTCACCCTCTGCCACTTTGTATTAAATTCTAAAAAATGAAATAAAAATAAAATTTTGAAAAGCTAGGCGGTCATTTTTAATTTAACACGCATTGCATTTCCCATTTTTGTTTTGTTTTAATAAAAATTGAAATGTGCCACAATCATACACAAGCGTACAGTCACACATACACGTATACACTCACCTGCGAACTTATCTAACTTTTTACAAATCATTATATAAGTATGTGCGGTTTATGTTGTACATACATGCATACATACAACTGTGTGTTTAATAGATTGGGTACTTTCATGTTATTCCTTTTTTATGTAAAAGGTTGCAATCCTGGATCGGTTGCAACCAAAGTTCACACATGATATTGGACCACTGTATGTAATTCATTCTTGCTCGATGGACCTGCGTACTTCTAAGTCTTCTTTATTGTTCCCTGAACGTATTGTCCTTACCTGCCTGGGTGATGGCAGGAATGTTTCCGATGGTAGCACCAAAAAAGTACTGCATCGACAGCACCCTGCTGTACCGATGTTCAGTAACTCCTATGCCTCCTCATGTAGATATTCAGTGGTGTCATAAGGAGGCACCCTGTCGTAGTTCTAAGGGCGACATTCCGAGAGATTCGTAATATTCTTATACTGCGTATCGATTACATTTGCAAATAACATCTGAGGCTTACCCCCGAAATTCCGACCTATTACATTGTAAGAGCTAAACCAGGTTTATTTATCAGCACCCCAGGAACTGCCGGCTTGTGGAACTGGTTCCTATTTCAATTTATTTCCATATTAAAGTGGCTTGCATCCAAAATGTTGGTGTAGTTTGTGGTCGGGGCACAAATTCCGAACACAAACATCGGCCAAGGTGTTCAACGAGAGCTCCATTTCAGTCGTCCATTTGATGAACAGAGAAGACTTGCTCATAAAAAACGGACTTCCAAATTGTCCATAAAATACAGCCGCATCTAAAAGACGGAATTCAGTACACCTCTAAAAGAAGAACTTCAGTGGTCGCCTCTAAAATACGGGCTTTCCAGATCACCTTTAGAAAACAGGATTGAAGACTGGCTCCACAACTCGCCTATAACAAAAGGGCTTCATCTGGCCTCTGTAGACGGGTTTCAGCTGGCCTATTAAATATGGGCTTCAGCTGGCCTGTATAGACGGGACTCACCTGGCCTATAGAGCCGCTCTTCAGCTGGCCTATAGACCCGGGTTTCAGTTCGCCTCCAAAAGACTGGATTAAGGCATCGCCTTTAGAAGACTCGCCTATGAAATACTGCCTTCACAGTTCGTCATTAGAGGACTGCCTTCACACCTCGTCTATTAAAGACGGGTTTCAACAGAGCCGGGCTTCAGCTGGCCTATAGAGCCGGGCTTCAGCTTGCCTATAGAGCCGGGTTTCAGCTGGTCTATAGAGGCGGGCTTCAGCTGGCCTATAGAGCCGGGCTTCAGCTAGCCTACAGAGCCGGGCTTCCAGCTGGCCTATAGAGCCGGGCTTCCAGCTGGCCTATAGCGCCGGGCTTCCAGCTGGCCTATAGAGCCGGGCTTCCAGCTGGCCTCTAGAGCCGGGCTTCCAGCTGGCCTTTAGAGCCGGGCTTCCTGGCCTATAGAGCCGGGCTTCCAGCTGGCCGGGCTTCAGCTGGCCTATAGAGCCGGGCTTCCAGCTGGCCTATAGGGCCGGGCTTCCAGCTGGCCTATAAGGCCGGGCTTCCAGCTGGCCTATAGAGCCGGGCTTCAGCTGGCCTATAGAGCCGGGCTTCAGCTGGCCTATAGAGCCGGGCTTCAGCTGGCCTATAGAACCGGGCTTCAGCTGGCCAAAAGAGCCGGTCTTCAGCTGGCCTATAGAGCCGGGCTTCAGCTGGCCTATAGAGCTGGGCTTCAGCAGGCTTATAGAGCCGGGCTTCAGCTGGCCTATAGAGCCGGGCTTCAGCTGGCCTATAGAGCCGGGCTTCAGCTGGCCTATAGAGCCGGGCTTCAGGTGGCCTATAGAGCCGAGCTTCAGCTGGCCTATAGAGCCGGGCTTCAGCTGGCCTATAGAGCCGGGCTTCAGCTGGCCTAAAGAGCCGGGCTTCACGGGATTCCAACTCCTTTACAAATATGGCCACCAACCCATCTCTTCAGATAAAAATTGAACACCAGCATGACCACTTTTATATTCGTATGTAAATATTAATTGGTATAGGCAACTAACTACAAACATACATATGTATCATATACCCACATATTCATATGTATCATGTATCCACATATACATTCACACTCTCACATTTGTTAATACACACATCAACACACGAACGCATACAATGCATACGATTAAAATTGATGCATATTTGCCACACACACAAATGCACTCACACCACCAGCGACAATAAAACATTATATATACTAAATAATGGTATTAGTGTGAGTGGTGAATAGTAAATACACACACATCCATACATACACATATGTAAGTGATTATGAATTGAGCTTATATACATGATTTTCAAGTATATGAATTAAAAATATAAAAAAATAAATTTTTGATTAAAAGTGTGAGTGTATGTGTGCGTGTGGTAAATAGGCTTAGTATTATGTGTACATACATGCAAACACCCACACCAAACAAATTTTCAAATTATATAATATATATTTTTTTAATCTATACATAGATTTGTATATGTGTGAGTTAGTTAGTTGGTTATGCCTATGGTTAATGTTTTTTTTGGCTGCATTGATATCCTCATGGGAATATCATTATGTCTATGTGTGTGTGTATGTGGGTGTGGGTGTATCTACTACACACACTTATGTATGTCGTTGTTGCTTTTTTAGTTATTCATGGCGTGTTAACAATTTTCAACTTAGAGTTTGATTTGATTTTATTATTGAATGCAAATTGTTTTTTATGGTCATTGTAAAAAAAAAACAGAGAACAACAACAAAAAACCCCTGCATATAATCAATTGAGTTTTTGTTGTTGTTTCTGTTTTGTTCAACAATTGCATTGCGTTGTGCTGTTGTTGTTGTTTTGTCCGGTTTTTTATTGCTTTAATTTATATTACCCTGGGCCTTTAGAGTTTTTTTAGATTTAAAAAACACATTCGTCGAATAGATAGAACAAAAAAACCAACAACAACTGCAACAATCCAGCTTTGGCCGAATGATAAGTCATGCATAAGTTTTCTGCTAATTTAGGTTTTAATTATTTCGCTGACTTTGTTGTTGTTGGGAGTTTTTTGTGTGTTGTTGTTGTTGCTACAGCCTATTTGTTAAATGACAAAGGATTTGATTACCGTTATTTTGTAGGCGTTACGAAAAAAACGATTACCAAAGTGACACATTTGAACAAATCATTGATTTTCTATGGCAAATTGAT
>NW_026879886.1:0-29086 GCF_032173495.1 Musca vetustissima
TAATGGCTGTCATTTGTATACAGTCGACTTTAATACGAAAAGTATATGGGAAATTACAAAATTCCTTTAAAATTCCATAAAAAAATGTTGAAAAATTTTTTGCGAGCACATTCATGATTTTTGGTACATAGGTTAAGGAAAATATGCTGATTCAAAATCTATTCGCGTTCACAAATTCGGATGCTGCGCACAAAAGTTATAGCGGTTTTAAATCTTGTATTTCAAATATAAACCAGTAAGGAAAGTAGTAAAGTCGGACGGGGCCGACTATATGATACCCTTCACCACTTTGAGTATATTCAACAGATGAATCCTAACAGAAGTCGCATTTTTAAAGGACCAGTAAAATGAAATTGGAACCATAAACACGTCATTCTGCAACCGATACTAAATTGTTCATTTGGTCAGATATAGAAGCTATATCTAAATCTGAACCGATTTCAGGAAACTTAACACACATCATTCTAGACCTAATTTGTTACGCTGTGCCAAATTTCGTGAATCGAAAGATATATAGGGACTTTGGTGCACCATTTACATTAAATCTGACGAAAGTATATTTGGGAGCTATATATAAATCTGAACCGATTTTCAGGAAACTTTACACACATCATTCTAGACCTAATTTGCTACGCTGTGCCAAATTTCGTGCTTAAATCGACTCAAAAAGTGATTCTATGCCTATTCTCAAAAGGAACCATGGGTCTATCTCGATTATTTTTGCATGTTACAAACATATGCACAAAAACATAATACCCTGTACCAGAAAAAATAATTTAGTTCAAGAACCTCAAAACCTGGGGGCTACCAGAAAAAATTGACCAATATTTATAATTTATAGTGGAGAGATGTGCTATCTAATAAGAACTCGACGTACTAAATTACAGTCAATTTGGTCGAAAAATCCGATCAGAACCCCCAAAATACCAAAAATTTTGGGGTACCGTTATATGGGAACTACCAGAAAAACTGGACCTATGTTTATAATTTTTAGTGGAGTAATTTGGTACCCAATAAGAACCCAATGTACACAATTTCAGCGAATTCAGTTATAAAACCAGCCCAAAAACCCGAAAATACCGAAAATTGGGGGTGCCCTTATATGGGGGCTTTCCGAAAAACTGGATCTTTATTTATAATGTTTGGTAGGGAGATTTGCTACCCAATAAGAAAACAAAGCACCAAATGTCAGCGAATTCGGTCGAAAAATGCGATCAAAACCCCAAAAATACCGAAAATTGGGGGTAATCTTATATGGGGGCTTTCCGAAAAAAATGGACTTTTATTTATAATTTTTGGTAGGGAGATTTGCTACCCAATAAGAACTCAAAGTACAAAATTTCAGCGAATTCAGTTAAAAAACGCGTTCAAGAACCTCAAAATACCGAAAATTTGGGGGTACCCTTATATGGGGGCTATGCGAAAAAATGGACCGTTATTTATAATTTTTGGTAGGGAGATTTGCTACCCAATAAGAACACAAAGTACCAAATTTCAGCGTATTCGGTCGGAAAATGCGATCAAAACCCCCAAAATACCGAAAATTGGGGGTAATCTTATATGGGGGCTATTCGAAAAAATGGACCTTTATTTATAATTTCTGGTAGAGAGATTTGCTACCCAATAAGAACTCAAAGTACCAAATTTCAGCAAATTCAGTTAAAAAACGCGCTCAAGAACCTCAAAATACCGAAAATTTTGGGGTACCCTTATATGGGAGCTATGCCTAAACGTGGACCGATTTTCTCCAATTTCAATAGGGTTCGTCCTTGGGCCAATTAAGTGACCTGTGCCAAATTTCATCCAAATCGGATCATAAATGCGACCTGTACTTTGTTAACAAAAATACATGGACGGACGGACGGACAGACGGACATGCATAAATCGACTCAGAAAGTGATTCTATGCATATTCTCAAAAGGAACCATGGGTCTATCTCGATTACTTTTGCCTGTTACAAACATATGCACAAAGACATAATACCCTGTACCACAGTGTGGTGAAGGGTATAATTAAATTTATTCCTATTTGTTGTAATTCGCGAATTTATTGGCAAATGGTTAAACACATTTCACTTTCTTTGCATACTAATCTAATCACATTGAAATACGGTTTTATAGTCGCGAAAAACAAATAAGAGCATGCAAATATCTGAAAATAAAATAAATTAATTTTTGTGTTGCCACAAAATGTTTTTTTCAATTTTTGATTTTTTGGTATGGTTAAGATAATGCGGTTTAGTCTAGATCTTCTACAAAACGTGACGATTTATTCTACAAATTCTTTTAGACGATTGTTAAATATCGGTAGATTCCTCTGTTAAGAGTTTTGACTTTAAAAATGACCAAATATATTGCAGTTACAGTATATGAAAATGATCAACATTAAAAAGCATATCATAAAGTTGAAATCAGTTGATGCGCATGCGGTTTTCGTATAAACCGAATCAATCTCTTCTAATAATTATGCATTTTTCGAGGTTTCATTAAGCGGCCAAAGTGTGCCGCTCGATGCACTTTACTATGCAAAAACCCTAAAAATGACTAAAAGTAGCGCAGCGTGAATACGATTTTCGATTTTCGATTTCTGTAATCTCCTATGAAAATGCACTAAAGGACACCTATTTTAAAAGAATTGGTTAAGAACCGCGGATGTGCCTCCGCAATCGCGTATCGATATATTTTTGACCTATTTTCACACAGATTCGCGAATATGATAACGCAATGTATATGAAATCAATTCGAAGAAAAACGCGATTATATACGCGAATTTGTCAAAATAAGTTTTTGCAGTTTTTCTCACACTCAAGGTACCTATATCCGCCCTTTTATTGGGCGGAATTGAACATGGATGGGCTCATTAGATCCGGCACGTAAAAAAAAACTAAAATCCCGCGTGGTTCCACGGAATTTGAATGGACTTTCTTAATTTTAGACTCAAAAAATATGTTTTTTTTTTAAATTTACGCACCAAATTTTCGTCTTTGGAACCCAATCGCAAAGAAGCTACGATGAGCACATTCATGAGATATACACTAAACGAAGCAAAATCACGAGTTCTACAATCCTATAATCAGTCCATTATCTGGATGCGCGTCCTAATTATAAGAAAAATTCAAAAAACACAGAAAATCCGGCTTCAAAATGTCAGCATCCTTTTTGGGTGGATGCAGTGATTATATCGAAAAATCATACATTAGAACCATATTGTCCATGGGGTATTCTGCAACTGAGTCACTGATCACATGTACGTGCGTTGTGTAGTTTAGCCACAAATCAGGAAGGAACACAAAAAAACTCGTTGCCTTCAACACATTTTCACCCATTTTTTTACATTACCACAGCTTCCACGCAGCTTATTATTTATTACCAATATTTTAAGATTTTGACAAGAACACTTCATTTTATAGAAATGAATTTAAATTATATGCAATATGTTCATATTTCGCGAGTTATAACCTTGCAAACATCAGCTTTAAGGAATTTAAAAGATTTTTGTAATTTCCCATATATTTCCTACATATGTTTTTTCCGATTTTATGCAAATGTTGCAAGTGGAGGATATGTCTGTTCGTTTTACATCAAATATTGCATGTCGTTTTGGTTTGAAGTTGTTTCAAGTTTCGATATAGCTTCCATATATATTTTCATCCGATTTCATCTAAATGGTGTGCCAGTTTGTCCGATTATTATATTATGAAGAAATTAGTGCACAACGTACCAAGTGGAAAATAGTCAGGTTATACCCTATGAAGTAATGACGATTTAGCAATTTTCGTTTGTCTGTACATCTATTGTTATATCCTACCATGGCTGGTATCAACATACAAAACTAAAAGTTAAGTTTTGAAAATAAGCTATCGGTCCACTTTTAGTCATAGCCATCATATAATTATACTTCCAAAATTTCTCCTATTGGTAGACTCTACATGAGGCTTACATTATGATCCTGCACATTATTTATTAAATCAGAACTCACTATAGTATAATATAGTTCTTCGTGGGGCGAGAAATTTAGTATTTCTGGTCGTCAATCGTTTCCAAGATACCATTGGAAAACATTGTTTGCATACGTTCACTTAGTTGTAGTATCTCCTATATAAAGGTCCCGCAGGCTTTCGCTTCCATATTTTAAAGACACTTCCCAATAATTCTAAAGCTAATGTTGACGATGAATTCGTTATAATAGCTTCATGACTGTCAAATTGCTTGAATCCGAATCATAGTTAAGTATTATTCATGTTTATTATACATATAATAACAAAAAATGTCAAGGCTGCTGATGTTCACCAAGGCTTAACCATATGAGCTGTCACTCAAAATTAACGTTTCACAGATATTTGGCCAAAAGAAGAAAAAGAAATAGCAACGCATGACATAGATCACACATTTATCATTCTATGGTCATTCGAAATAGGCAACTGTAGTGAAGAAACCAAATTAAATATCAATTATCAAACCCCACAACGAAACCAGAAAAGAAAACAACAACTTTTTGGGTTACATTCCTGTGTCGTAATACCTAAAAGGGCTCAAAATAATTGTTTGGTTGACTAACCCTAATGAACATCATCCAATGTGCGTTTGTGACATCTACAACCATTTATCTACCAAAGATGACAAGTTCGGTCATTAACACTGGTTATGATGAAAGGATTAATGCCATAAAATCAAGAAAAGTTAAAGTTAAGCTAAAAACAATGACGATAATATTCGGAATACAAAAAAAAATGTAAAACTATTTCAATTTTTATGACATGAAACCTTTTATAGTTCCAGATTTCCAAGCTACAAAATCCGTACTCTACGAAAAAGGTAACTTTTTGCGTTGAAAACAGAAAAACGACTCGATTTCATATTTAACGTATTGTTGACACATATGCTCAGCTCTGACAGCTGTCAGATTGTGACATTAATCAATTATTTATGGGACTTTTTAGCATATCATAAAAAATAAAGTCATAAACCATTCCATTTCCATTGGTTGTAAACTCATGATTTTGGTTTTTATGTTTAAGGGGTTGGGATTTATGTTCGTATGTATTTATGTATGTCTCGAAGAAAACGTTATGGTTTTTGGTATTTAAAATAAATGCATAAACTTTTCTATTTTGAGAAATAAAAATTTTGTACAAAAGACATTTGGTTTCCTTACTATCAATACTTTGGAATAAAATAATGTTCATTTTTATTTCCGATCAATAGTTATGGGCTATATGGTACTCTATTTTAAGCAGATATTGTTTGATAAACTATGACAACTATAAAAAAATCAGAATTATTGCCTATTATATAGTAGGGTCAAAATAAAATGACTCAAATTGGTATAATTGAAACTTCCAACTAGGCTATTTTTAGAATCGTTACGAAATGTACAAAGCTGTTCTAGTTTCTAAAAATAATAGTACATATAAAACCAATATAAACCTAAACAAAAGGCGGATGTAGCCGACTATATTGTAAATACCCCACAGCACAAGAGGTACCATGAAATATTATTTTAGTGCAAAATATTAGTCGTTTATTTTGAAAGTGATTTAAGTCAACTTTTAACGATAGAACATTAGAAGCATAGGGAAATAAAGTCCCACGGGGTTTTCGACATTTACTTACATTTTAGAGCGATCAACATTAATTTTCCCTCGTTTATGTTTAAGTCCTATTATTAGTCATGTGGTGGTGTAAATCACATTTCCATTCAACCTAGCATAGGCATTTCCAACCGAAAAGCTGTAATTTGGCATTTCAGGGTTCAGTTAAAAACTTATCAAAACTTTATATCAAAACTTTAACCTATAAATACACCGCATAAATTGGTATATAAGTCAGCCTTCAAAAACCATTTATACCAAATCGGTTGGAAAATTCATCTAAGTCTTAAAAATAGCGAAAATCGACTATTACCGTTCTATGGGAGCTATACCAACCCGTTAATTGACATTGATAATTTTTGGTAGGACGATTTGGAACCACATAAGAATTTAATAAACCGAATTACAGTGTATTTGGTTGAAAAACATGCCTAAATCCCCCAAAATATGGAGGCGAAACTCAGGCCAATATTGATTATTTTTGACATTGATAATTTTTGGTAGGACGATTTGGAACCACATAAGAATTTAATAAACCGAATTACAGTGTATTTGGTTGAAAAACATGCCTAAATCCCCCAAAATATGGAGGCGAAACTCAGGCCAATATTGATTAGTTTTGGTAGAGAGATTTTTTGAATAATGTGATTGAAGCACGTGCCCAAGCTACCGAAGTTTTATGTGTAGCGTTATTGGGGGAATTGCCTAAAAAGTTAAGCAATATTTATACTGTTTAGTAATAACATTTGATACCTCATTACAATTTTAAAAATCAAATTAGAGCCAAATCGGTTAAAAATGTGCCCAAACCCCATAAAATTCCGAATAATGGAGGTTACCATTATATGGGGCCTGCCCGGAAGCATTGGCCAATTTTGATCATTTTTGTTACGGACATTTTATTCTCAATGAGAATCCCAAATATTAAATTGTTCACAAATTGGTTAAAACACGTAGGAAAATTTACTACCATACCACAACCAAAAATAACAAATTACATCCTATTAGGTAGAAACATGTGGCCAGAACCCTAAAATTACCCAATATTGGGGATGCCGTTATATGGGAGCTACCCCAAAACATAAGCCAATGTCGATAATTTTTCGTAGGTAATTCTGATAACCATAGTGAATCCAAAATACCAAATTACAGTTGTTTCTGTTGAAAAAATGTGTCTAAAAAAGCCCATAATTTTGAATAATGGGTGTATTGTTGTATCTTAAAAGTGGACCAATATTGATCATTTTTGATAGGAGGATTTGATACCTAATAACAACCAAACGTATCAAATTACAGATAATTCGGTTGAAAAACGATTTAAAAAATCCCCATAATACCGAATATTTGGAGGTATCGTTAAATGGGGGTTATATTCCCCATTTGCAATACTAACAATCCTAGGGGTAATAACAATGCCAATGCAAAATTTCAAAGCTCTATCTTAAATATTGCGATCTCTGTCGTGATTTTAACAGCCAGACAGACCGACACGCCTACATTTTATTCTGATGAGCGGTATTCAAATTGCGTTTTATTTAATTACATTAAACTAATATCAACTTGACTCTAATTTGATCAATTGCAATGTATCAGATTAAGTCATGAAATTTTTTAGAAGCTTGTGCCAATATTAAACTGTAAGAAATGTTCAAAAGTCAGACAGGCCGACTGTATGATAACCTTCATCACTTTGGGTACATACAAGAGATGCTAATATATACAATATTCTTTAGATAGAACAGAAGTATAGTCTTTAGAGGAACTTTGAAATGGAATCGGACGAAGTTAAATGAGTGGTTTTCATAGATATTTGAAACTATTAAAAACCCCTTCACATAGCATTCTGAAACCTATTAAAAATTCCATGTCAATCGGGGAGACTTGGATTCTTCGATGTTCTATTTGTTTGAAACCTAGCAAAGTTATGTATGTAAATTTGGACTTAATTGAGCAACCGTGCACATACCATTAGGTATGCTGCAGCTCATTGCGCTGTCCACAATTGTATCTCGTGTATATCGAACGGACGAACGGAATCAGATGAAACATATATGGGAGATATATTTAAATTTAAGCCGATTTTCGCAACTTTAAAATCACTTCTTCCAAATTTTAGTACGATATGCAAAATTTTGTCTCAATCCTACAAGTATTGCACAATTTACATAAAATAGAACGAAACTTATAGCTGCTATATCTAAATGTGAACAGATTTTCACAAAACTTCTCATCCATTATATGGACCCATTTCAGTACGATGTGTAAAACTTTGTCTCAATCGAAAAAAATATTGGGAGTTTAATGCACCATTTACAAAAATCGGACGAAACTATATATGAGAAGTATATCTAAATCGGAACCGATTTAAAAAAAAAAAAAACTTCATAAATATCAAACACTACTACACAGTAGGCTGTGCGAAATCTTGTTTCAATCGAACAACTATTGGGAGTTTGGTGCACCATTGACATATAATCGGATAAACTACATATGGGAGCTATATCGAAATCTGAACCGATTTTATCAAAACATCACGTACATCAAACTGGTCCTAATTTAGTACGCTGTGCAAAGTGTTGTCTCAATCGAACAAATATTGCAAGTTTGGTAAACAATTTACATACATTTATTGGTGCTATAACTAAATGTGAACCGATTTAAAAAAATGTACATCAAACTGAACCTAATTCAGTATGCTGTGCAAAATTTTGTCTCAATCATTTTCCGGGGGTAGGTGTCCCCGACTAGGGCCTCCCCTCTGGCTACGTCACTGGTGAAGGGTATAAAAATCATATGTTTTTCAAATGATATACGAATAATTAGTGCTAACTATATGTTTGACCTATATTTAATCGTGAAGCTTAATAGTTTGGTGCATCATTTAAATCGAATCGGAAAGATATATCTAAATCTAAATCGATTTTTGTTTAAAGTGGTACACAGTACAAACTTTCGTCTCAATCGGATGATTTTGGTGTACTATTGTAAAATTGGATGAAATTAATAAATTTAAACCAATAATTCGTCCTTGGGTCACATACTACATGGACAAGGAGACATATTCTCAAAATGAACCATGGGTCTATATTGTTTCATTTTGTATGTTTAAAACATAAGCAGTAAGACGTACCACACTGTACCACATACAACAATGGAAGGAAAAAATTGTGAAAATCGTGCTGTCAAACTTCGCAAAAATCATTCAATTTCGATATGGTTGGACTAGTTGGAGATGTGAAGAAGATAACATTAATCGTCCACAACGTCGCATCATTTCTGATTGGGTCCTTGAAATGCTTGAAAATATCAAATATTCATAGAAAAATCAGCAAGAACCCTTAAGGGAACCCCCCCCCCCCCATTCACGATTTCTTATTTTCAAGATTTTCAATGGGCTGGTAAATGAATAGCAATGATTGTTAAGGTTTGTAAGTTGGCACATATATATTTGAAGATTTAAAAAAGAAGAAAAATAATTTACCAAAATTTGTTGTTGTTGTTTTTTGGGTTCAAAGAAAAGTCCACATTTTCGATGGCGGGCATGATAACTCCTCACTGGAACATCGGAATCCGAAAATTCCAACTGTGTTAGAAAGAGGACATGTCTGGCTCTCGTATGAACTAGGATTATTGACTTCGCACAACAATTAACAAAATGGCGGAACTTTGAAAAATTTTTTATGGAAAATCGCCTATTTTTTACCACAAACTAAGTTAAAAAATAAGGAAGATCTTCACCGATTGACTTTATCCTAGTTCATACGAGAGCTACACACTCCCAAAGAAACGTGTCAAAATTTTAAACCGATTGGATTATTAATTTTTGAGTTATCGTGCCCGCCATTCGTTTTGAAAAAAGCGCGTTTAAAGTTTGAGAAGCCCTTTAGCCGTCACTTGATGCTAACACAATAAATCGGCTATAATTTCAAGAGTTCTAGAGATTTTCACTTGAAAATTTGTAGGAACATTCTTGATTTAGTGTAGATTCGAATTAAATAAAAAAAAAATTGAAAATTGACACCGAGGAAAGGAGAAATGTCGGTTGGGACCCTCTATGTGATACCTTACTTCAATGTAGATATATTCAAGATATAGGTACTCCGATGATTTGCATTGGAATCTTCTTATGGTAAACTACATTAAACCGTGTTCATTTCTATTTCTATAAAATCGTTCCAGACAATTTGGTACGTTGTGCAACATTTTAAAAGCAGAATATTATATCTTTGTCCTTGAAGCTAACACAGATCAAACAAACAATCCTTTTAATGTTAACAATTTCACCGCATAATAATATCTTACAACAAAATCGAATGTAAAATTGGGTTTATCTTTAGAAATTCTAAATATCGATATGTTCCGCTACATAGCATTCCGATTTCTAGTATTTCTGATCCATAGTATACCGAAATTTCGTGTATCGACTTTGATTTAAATCGGTTCTGATGTGTATATTATGAATTGAATAAATTTTGAATTATTTGGACGTTAACAAATAAAGTAAGGACCAAAGTAGGGCGGAACCGTATCAATCCGATTAACGAAGAGACTCTGTGGAGCCATTTACATAAAATCATTTTATACATATACATATTTTCATTTTATACATATTTTGACTCTCTCGCTCTAATTTATAATTTATTCAATTACTACTTTCCCTAAATATATTTTCAAAATAATATGCCATATGTCTACAGAATTTATTTTATCATTTTCTTCTTGAATGGTCACATTGACCAAAAATTCGGCATTTTATTTATACAAAAATTGTTTTGTCCCATGAAAAATAAATAGAACATTCAATACTGAAAAGAGTTAACTCATTGCCATGCATCATTTTCATTGGTTATTTTTATGGACACGTTAACATTTCCATTATTTATGAGATTTAAGTTATTCGAAATGTGTCGCTTCAATTTACACCAATGCAAATCTGTTCAATTCTCTGATTATTTATTTTATGGTCGCTTTCGAAATTAGTCCCCAGAGACTGTCTTCGGTTTGGATGTTAAATAAATAACTCCATATCCTGTTTATTACTGTGGTGCGGTGGCCATTGGGAAGTCCTGTTAACATGACCATACTTCATTTGGCCGAGTGCTTATTTATTATAAACGATGACAATGATGATGTTGGCAGTAACAACCAACCCACCAACCGAAGACGAAACACGTTTGTTGTACAAAATAAGAAACCATGAATAAAAACAATATAAACATTTTTGGCAACTTTTCCGTGTTATTCTTCTGGAATGTGGTCTTTAACAATTTAGGTGATGCAGTAAAAAACAAGCAAGCAGGATAAATATAAACTTCTTTTGGGTTGTGGGAAGTTAAATGCTGGAAAAGCTAAAAAATCAACAACATAAAAATTATAGCCTAAAGTTGTCATAAAAAGATACAGCCGTTCATCAAAAGAAGAACACATTAATGTATAGCATTCAGATAAAACATATACACACCCACATGTTGACAAATAAAACCAAATCTCACATTAAGATGAAATAGTTAAAGATATCCCTGGGTTTTTATTAAATAATGAGAAAAAATGGAAAGGAATGTATGAAACTAGAACGAGTATATTTTATATAATAGGAACGAATTATACAAATGTAAAATCATGTATGTATGGAGATATTATTATTAAAATTATTTTGGTTTTTTTGAACCAATAAAAATATTTCAGAATATATCAAATATTCGATTACATTCCACAATATATTTAACATGGAAAGTCCCAAAGACATTTTTAAATTATATTCGATATCTATATATATAAAATAGAAAAAAAAATGTTTGTTTGTTTGTATGTTACCGATAGACGCCAAAACCGCTGAACAGATCTTAATGAGATTTACACTGTATGTGGGGCATGCCCTGAAAGTAACATAAACTTTTAAAATTCCGCGTGGATGCGGAGTTATAGCATCAATAGTAAACATACCTCAAAATTTCTGAACATGCAATATGCGGTTACAGATACCGTTTTCAAAATTTGCCTGAATAACGAAGGTGTGAATATACACCATCCATACAAAAATTAGCATGGTACGATTAACGGAAATGCACTTTTTACTGCATTTTAAAAATCTGCATATGGTTGACATTATAATTTTCCATTTTTGTCAGTTTCTGAAAACAAGATTATTTTGACCAAAATCAAACAAAATGTTATTTGGATTAAAAAAAAAACTTTTAAGTAGTGTGCGTTTTAATTATAAATCGTTTATCATCTGGAAAAATTAAGAGACTGGGGTAAAATAAATAATTGATGATATCTAAATTTTAATTTGATAACTTCAGCAGGGGCAGCGAAGCGCCACGGGTCCCGCTAGTACAGTATATATTTATCCAGATATCTGAAACTATTTTCTATATTTTATATTAGGTCTAATTAGTCAGAGTCTGTGTATTAGGGTAGCGTACATTTGTTGTTTACTTATTTTTTAATCGACTACAAATTTTCGGAAATCGATTTGATTTAAAGACATTTAGAGTCTAAAACCGACCTTTTTATAACCTTCATCGGATCGATGTAAAATTCTATGACGATTTATGCATGTCCGTCTGTCTGTTGTAATCACTCTAGCCTCTAGATCGCCAAAACTATGTACAGAGTTGTCTTTTGTATGTCAAAATGGGCTATATCGGTCCCCGTTTAGGAATAGGCCCCATATAAGGGTACCCGTCAATTTTCTAATTTCGCTGACATTTGGTATATTGGGATGTTCTTGGGTATCAAATCTCTCCACTAAAAAATTTTAAAAATAGGTCAACTTTTTCTGGGATTCTTAAGTGCTGTTTTCTTATTTATTGTTATTGATATCTTCACTTTTTTCCGGTAGACCACATATAATGGTACCCCCAATTTTTGGTATTTGAGGGGTTTGAACGTGTTTTCAGCCGAATTCGCTGTAATTTGGTATTTTGTAGTCGTATTTGGTAACAAATCTCCCTCCCAAAAACTTTTTAATATTCGCCCACTTTTGGAGGCACCACACTGTGGTACACCCTATGTCTTTGTGCATATGATTGTAACAGGCAAAAATAAACGAGATAGACACATTTTTTTCATTTTGAGGATATGCATAGAATAACTTTCTGAGTCCATGTTAAATTGTAAACAAAGTACAGGTCGGATTTATGATTCGAATTAGATGAAATTTGGCACAGCTCATTTATTTGGCCTAAGGTAGTACCCTATTGAGAAAAATCG
Source organism: Musca vetustissima (assembly GCF_032173495.1). Lineage (NCBI taxonomy): Eukaryota > Metazoa > Arthropoda > Insecta > Diptera > Muscidae > Musca > Musca vetustissima. The sequence continues at coordinate 12,806 of NW_026879886.1, forward strand.
GTTCAGATTTAGATATTGCTCCTATATATATATATATATATATATATGGGCAATATTGCCAATTTTTTAACATAGCTGAAGCGGAGGTTCACCCCTTTATAACTCGGGAATTACTTAAGTATATGAAAAAAAGTGAATAGTTTTGGGTAAATTGAACTGTCGTTGCAAACTGTTCATGATATTGACCTCCAAACTTTATTTTGGTGGAAGCTGTGTCTACTTTAATGTAAAAAAATGTGTAAAAACACGTTGAGGCGAACCAGTTTTTTTGTGTTCTCTATCGATTTGTGACTAAGACACTCATTGCACGGTCTTCGTGTCAAAATAACACTAAAAGCCAACAAAATGGAGACTACGCCCCTTATATATCATTTTTCAAAATTTTCACTGCATCTACCTTTAAATGATGCTGACATTTTGAAGCTCGATTTTGAGTGTTTTTTTAATTTTACTTCTAGCTTTAATACGCAAACAGGAATTTATAAAAATCGATTATAAGATTATTGTAGTCGCGAATCTGCGTAATTTGATATGTATTTTGTGTATGTAGTATGCACAGCTTCAGAGTAATACTCATCCGAAGGTGCGAATTTTGTGCGATCAAATTTCTAAAAAACCTATTTTTCGGGCCAAATTTTTAGATCTGTCAACTGAATGACATGGGTACCCGCGATCAATAAGGTTTTTTACGTTTCGGATGATATAAAATCTTCTTCGTGAAAATCCATCTACTAGAACGGCGGGAACTGGCCTTCCAAAAACACGAAATTTGGAAAAAAATGTTTTTGAAAATATCGCGGATTTATTTGCGTTTTCTGTGTATTATTTCCGCTTCAATAAATGACCTCATACGGATTTTGATCTTTTTCGAAAAGATAACTTTAAAAACTTCAGCCGAAAGAGAGATGTACGCAATTTATCTCAAAAATAGATTTTGCTGGCACATCCATGGTTCTTAATGGACCACATTGCAATGGTATAGATCGATGTATTTTTTTAGGGTGCACACCGAAATCGGATGCGCGTTAATGGCATATGGAGTTTTCGGAAATTATTTGCGTTTTACGATTTTTTGGGTACTTCAATGTAACGTGCGGCACATCTTAGCCGTCAAATGAAATTTCGCAAAATATACATGAAATGGAAGATAAACTTCAGTACATCCTGGAAACCGCATGCGCATCAAATGATTTTGAGAATTACGCGATTTAGACTCAATTTATCTCAAAAATAGTGTGAGCTGGCACATCCATGGTTCTTAATGGACCACATTGAAATCGGTATAGATCGATGTATTTTTTTAGGGTGCACACCGAAATCGGATGCGCGTTAATGGCATATGGAGTTTTCGGAAATTATTCGCGTTTTACGATTTTTTAGGTACTTCAATGCAACGTGTGGCACATTTTAGCCGTCAAATGAAATTTCGCAAAATATACATGAAATGGAAGATAAACTTCAGTACAACCTGGAAACCGCATGCGCATCAAATGATTTTGAGAATTACGCGATTTACACGCAATTTAAAATGTATATTTCTTAATATTATTTTATTTTAAGATTTATTCCTATTTATAGAATACTAAGATTTATCGGAAGGGTCTTGATATAATCCGCAAGGCGTATACTTATACACAAAAAGTTATTATTATAATATATGTGTAAATTTTTCGGCGAAATTCGGGTAAAATAGCAGAATAACCCCAACATTTTTTTCTGAAATTTCATGTATACAATTAAAAAAATAAATATGATGACATTATTTTTTCGAACCAAAAACAAATATTTTTCCTCAATATCTTGTTTTGTTGCCGCTGTGATTTAGAAACCGCTACACGGACTTGTGTGATTTTGATATCATTTGATTCATCATGGTGTTTAGATTATGTAGATATTTTTAAATTGATTTGTAGATGTGTGTATGTCATTAATATAATGAAAATATTGATGTAATCTGCTATATTTTTATTATTTTTCTCTTATTTCGCGAAGATGTGCAACTTTATCGTGATTATTATAATATATTCATATTCTTATTTTACGGAGGAAGATATATATCAGCGTTTTTGGTTAATATAATAAACGGCGTAATTTTAAGATTTTTTTCTTATGCCCAAAATTAAAACCTCGATAACTTTTGCGCGCATCAACCAAAAATTTGATCGCGAACGGTTTCGGAGTCAGAACATTTTTCTCTATATGTGTACCAAAAATCATTGATGTGCCACAAAAACAAAAAAGCTGATTTTTTGAAAATGGAATATTAAAAAATTGGCAATATTGCCCATATATATATATATATATATATACATATGTACAATATATATATATATATATATATATATATTCGTCCGATTTAAGGTAAATGGTGCACCAAAGTCCCTAAATATCTTTCGATTTGCACGAAATTTGGCACAGCGTACTGAATTAAGCCTAGAATGATGTATGGCAAGTTTGGGAAAAATATGTTCAGATTCCGATACAGCTCCCACATGTACATATATATGCGTCCGACTTTACGTAAAAACTCCTAATGTTTGTGCGAATAACACGAAATTTTGTACAACGTATCAAATTGAGACTTGAATGACGTTATTTGTTGAAATTGGTGCAGATGCAGTAATAGCTTCCATATATATTTCTAACGGGTGTTTGATTGAAATTAAATTTTTAACGGTGCGGCGTACCGAATAGCGTGTATCAATTTTGGTATAAATCGTTTTCCATTAATTTAACCCATGGTACGCAGACTTCTTTAAATCTCCCCGAATGAAATTAAATGTATCATAGGTTGCAGAAAGACATGAGTATGTTCCTTCGAGGGAACATTGACATGCAATTGTAGGAGTACATATGTACAATATACCCAAAGTGGTGAAGGGTATCATATAGTCGGTCCAGTCCGACATTACTACTTTCCTTACTGGTTTTCTTTTTAAATTCGCTACGAATTTTTTGAAACCGAATGATACATATCCCATTACTCTACACAGTGCATTTGGTTTGTCAAATCTCATTTCAAAAATGTCACATAGTATAATTTATATTTCATTGTGCTTGTATGTCACTCATTTCATTTTAACTAAGTCATCAATCATGTGTGTATGTGCGTATTTTCATATCTTTTAAATTTTGCAATTCAACATTCTCTGTCAATTCATTGTACCATGTTTCGTTAGGAGTTGCAATTAAATTTCAATGTCCTTCTGAATGTGACAGAATCAAATGGCAAATCAAGTAACAGCTGCCAAACGAATTAAACGGGAAATAAAGTAGCGAACAGAAATTATAGTCCTTTGATAATAAAACTGTCAACACTTTATGGCATTTGCTTGAGATGTGCCTTCACATAACGCCACAGCCTTCTTGAATGTGATAACTGGATTACAACAAGAATTAAAATACCCCCAACAACAGCGGCAATGGCAACATTATCCATGCGAATAATGGGTGAACGAAGGAAGAACGAGTGAAGGGTATTTCGTTTCGCCAGATTTCCCAATGGATGTTCATATGTAGTTCCCGTTCACATTTACACTTTCTTAAACATATGATATTGGCTCATTAGTAATGCCAACAAGAATAGTTTTCGATTGTATGGAAACGAGATTTTTACGATCATCATAAAAAAGGACTATGAAGACATGCCAATACATGTACACTCATATACTACCACCACAATAAGAATTCCCTTCAAAGAGCATAGCGTATTATTATTAGTCTCCAAAGAATGCGTAATAGAATAAATCTGCTGTTTATGACCAATGATGTGTCATAAAATTAAATATACAAATGAGATGGATGGAACTGCCTAATTTTAACTGGATTTGCTAGAGATAGATATATATGCATGTCAACAATTTATGTTTTAATTAAATACGAAATTATTCTGTCAAATGTAAATGCACACATAAGTGGGGATTAATACAGCCATTTCGTCTTGTAGGTTTTATATCAGAAAAATTTCTATCAAACTGGTTGGATTTGCTAGAATTGGTCATAGGTAATTGTATGGTAATAATTTAATCTACGCTTGAATTTTGCAATTACGACCAATCAGCAATTCATTCTAACGTTTTTGCTTTCAAAGTACTAATAAATTAGCTTTTTGTGATTTATTTCCCCTTTTTTTGTGGAATTGAGCAATTTTGGATAGGCAGAGATTTCAACCCTAATTGTTAAACCGACGATGACTTCGAAAATAAAATTTTATTTAACTAAAATAAAAATCCAGTAAACAAAATTAAATTTAAATCTGATAATTATGCTGTATAATGTCCAAAAACATTATAAAGAAATAATGTTATGTATCAATACAATAAATATATTCGGTCTCGGAACTTTTATACCACAATGAAGATATGAAAGAGAAACTCTAAAATTACCCATTTCCAAAAATAATGACTCAAATTTAAAAATGTTAGCTTAAGGCTTTTCTTCTGAGCATTGATTTCTTGCCGCGATATGAGAACTAAAAAAATATAAAATCCCAACTAAATTTGAAATGAAAGTGTGTCGAAATTCCTCATAATTCTAAACATATAGATGTAGTGCTAAAACGAACTGTACCGAATTATAGCCAGTATATTGAACTTTTGAGAGACCATTAACATGAAATTGGATGAACTATTGGTGATTATAATGAAAGTTAAAATTATTAGTAATTAGAAGAAAATCATCAAAAATTTCGTATATACAATTCATATTCATATATGATTTTTTCCCAAAATGGTGAGTTCCAGAACCTAGTGCCAAGCAGTGCCAGAGGATATTTAAATGGTTATAACACCAACCGTTGCCTTAATATGTTCTCTATCCAGAATTTTGCGATCGTCTGTGACCGTTCATAAACTCATAAACTTAAACATAGGAGTTATTGCCAATATTTTGAAAATAGTCATTGAAAATACCAATGTAAAAAATTAATAAAATATTAAAATTGATAATTTGAATACAGCATGCAATTTGTATAATAGCATACTGATGATAAAATTGAAAGATTTTAGGTTCACTTTCAACCAAATTGGCTGAAATTTGCTATTATTCTAACCAAAAATGATCAATTTAGTCCACTTTTTGGGGTAGCTCTTATGCAGAAGCATAATCAGCGACCCAAACCCCTATATGTGATATTTGTTTATTTCGTAAACCCTCTGTTCTAATTATGGCCAAAAAATGGGATCTCTGGTCCATAGTGCAATGGGGCAAATTATGTAAATCGATTTAAAGCAAATCTTAATCGGACCTTTGATTATATATATATACATATATATATATATATATATATATAATAATTAAACTGGAAACAAATAAAACCATTGGCGATATTTGTAACAAACTAAAGTCCCCATTATTTAAAAGAAACAAAACGATATCCCTAAAAACCTCATAGTATATTCTCAGGTGTTGGTGAGAATAAGTGCCTCGAAACCCTCCCTACCTTGGTTCAAATGGCGTAATTTTTTAGGAACCCCTAAACTACATTCTAGATATTCAACTACTTTATCACCGATCCATTGTCTTGAAACGAAACACCCATAAATTAGAATTTATCCAACTAACATTTTTAGATTATACTTTTGAAAAATAGGCATTTTATTATAATAAATTCAAGAATATCTTATGTGTAATTAACTAAACTATATAAATCTTCGCATATTTTAAATTCATGTATACGATGTCTGATAACAAAAGATAATGGTAATATGTTAAATATTAATGAAGTCCTCTAAAGATACGTGAAGTAAAAATGATCATTATGACACATGAAAAAAATATGAGAACTAATAATTTTTAAATAAATAATAACAACCTGTATCAAATTAGATCAATAGTAGAGAATTCAAATAGTTCACTTATAACAAAATTTTGGATATTTTATACACTGTAGAAAATATTATTTTATGAACCACATATTAATTTTATGATTCTCTTAATTAAATAATAATTATGATGTGGAATTCCATTGAACACTATGATGTATAGCAAAAATTGAATATGTCTATAAAAATGCAATTCCATTGAATATGTTTGCATATTCTTCTTTGGCTACATCATAATGATATTAACTATCAAAAAAAAGAAACATATCGACAAGGCAAAAGCAAAATTTTAAAAATAAATAATTGATACACAGAAACCAAATCACTCACCCAATTGTACTGGTGTCCATCGTCGCAAAATAGGGCCCTTTTCTGCTTGATGAATTGCTAGTCTGGTGATTAAAGATTATGCTTTTGCTTTAGCGATGAATTTACGATGAAATGGGGATTAACTTAAATCTATTCTTAATTTTCAGTGAATCCATGTTAAGAAAATAATTGAATGATTATATTAATAATAAACTTGCTTAATTACACATAACCTTCCGTTGATGTGGTTTTTAATCTTTTGCGAGTGCAGTACTAGTTTATAATGATGATCTTAACTTTAAGTAATGAGATGACAAGTGCATAACTTCATTATGACGATCATGATGGAGTGGGGACGATAATGATGAGGCAGTTGCTAGGCAGAATTGATGGATATTGTGGGGGTGCGCGCAGCAGTTGGTACGCAATGCAATTACCGCCTTGGCTGACCGTCCGGTTGTGTTGTTGTTATTGGTTTGAGTGGTTTTGATATGAATAAATAAGTGTTGTTGGTATTGATGATAGTATTCTTTGGAGACTCGTCAATGTTTTTTTGTTGTTGCTGCATAACTTCGATGATACGCATTTTTGGTCTCGTCAATGCTTTTGTTGTTGTTTGTGCGCAAGTTTTACGATACACATTTTTTTGGGGCTCCTCAAGTTTTGTTGTTGTTTCGGCGTAACTTTTATGAAAGAATTTTTTTGGGACTCGTCAATGAGTTTTTTCCGCGCAACTTCTATAATAGTATGACAATGAGCCTAACGTACATTTTGTCAGAAATCGCCCAAAATATTCTTGAATCAATGACTAATACACGCTTCTACATACATGCATTGGCTTGATCAACCTAATCATCCCACAAAATCGAATGGATTGCTTCTAAGTAAATGAAATCAACTTGCCAGGTTATTTCATAAGCAATTAAGAATTTTGTGGGTTAGGTAGAATTTGCCAGAATTAGGATACTCGTGTTCCCTGGCGGAATATTATTCCTTATAAGCGTTTGATATGGCTTAATCTTGGGATAGTTATGAGCTGAAGGTTCACTGATAAAATTTAGGTTATGACACGGCATGCGATTGGGCAGGATTCAATAATAATTTCCTCAATCTTTCCAAGCCTCATATGACAAGCGATGGTATTCTATGAAAGAACAATCACTTAACCACACTGTCGATGTATTTTCTTGAAAAAAAATACTTACGTAGTTTTTTAGAAATTTTACACAATAGATTTTTAATAATTATGGTTTTACTTTAGACTTTTGTTTAAAAAAGTAAATATTAATATGATGATGAAAAATTTGCTGCTTAATAGCTTTTTTTGATTTTTAATGTTCACTCTTTCAAGGTTAATGTAAAAAGGAAGTTTCTATATTTTGTCTGTACAGACGAAATGTCGTGTTAAGCTGTTGGGGTAATCAATAATCAGCAGATACTCAACTGTTATAAAAGCATTTGTTTACTAAATGATCTCAGCTTGAGCGTAAACAGCGGTTGACAATTCCAAGGACAAAGTACAACAATTATAATGGTGAAATTTTGAACAGAAAAGAAATCAAAACATATACAATTTTGTGCGGCATTTATAAATGGTGATGATAAGCCTAATTGATTGAAAATGGGTTTCGAAAAAATAGCTTCCTTTAGAAAAGGATATAAACGACCATTACAAATGTGTGTGCCAATCGGCTTAACTTTATGTATTTGATGCACCATTTACTTGAAGTCGGACGTAACTATGTATGGGAGCTATATGTAAATCTGAACCGATTTTTTTCCAATTTCAAATAAATGAACTGTGCCAAATTTTATCCAATTCGGATCATAAATGCGACCTGTGCTTTAAAATGCCGAACCTATCCCGAAGGTACGTTTTAAAAATTTGTTCATTTTTTACCAATCTTCTAAAAACATTATATTTTTATTATATTTATAGGATTATACATTGTAATTATCAACTTTTTTATAATACTGCCTTAAAATTTTAAAAGTTTTATATACGAAATACTTACGAAATGAAAATATTACAAAACCTGTAAGGAAAATAGTAAAGTCGGACTGGGCCGACTTTATGATACCCTTCACCACTTTGGGAATATTCTACATATGTATCCTAACAGACGTAGGCTTTTTTAAGGAACATTGACATGAATATGAACGAAATTAAATATTCGATCTTCATCTATAAGTAAACCGACTAACATCAATTCCAACAGATGCCATTCTGCAACCTATTCCATACTTTCTAAATAGATTTAAAGCAAACTTCACACACGCTATTTGTATGCTTCACTGTTTAAAATGTATCAATCAGGCACCCATGGATTATTTGGTGTACAGTCAACATGAATAGGTCCAAAATATATATATGGAAGCTATTCGATATCTAAATCTGAACCGAATTCAAGGAAACTTGCTAGATATTAATTTTTATTAATTTCAGTACGTTTTGTCAATCGGCCTAGGTATGGGCCTTTAGTTCACCATTTACATAAAGTCGGACGAAAGTATATATAGAAGCTATATGTAAATCAGAACCAATTTCAAGAAAACTTCACACACGAAAGGTTATAGCATCTGAACCGAATTCAAGGAAACTTGCTAGATATTAATTTTTATTAATTTCAGTACGTTTTGTCAATCGGCCTAGGTATGGGCCTTTAGTTCACCATTTACATAAAATCGGACGAAAGTATATATAGAAGCTATATGTAAATCAGAACCAATTTCAAGAAAACTTCACGAAAGGTTATAGCACCAATACATTGTACAAAATAGTGTGCCGATCGGCCAATCTTTGGGCCTTTAATGCACAATTTAAATGAAATCGGTCGAAAATATATATTGAAATCTGAACCGATTTTCACGAAATCATTCTGGACCCAATTCAGTACCCTATGCCAAATTTCGTGCAAATCGAAAGATATATGGGAACTTTGGAGCCCCCATTCACCTTAGATCGGACGAAAATATATATGGGAGCTATATATAAATCTGACCCGGTTTTCTCGAAACTTGGCACATGTCCTTCTCAGTACACCATGCAAAATTTCGTGTAAATTAAAAGATATATAAGGACTTTGGTGCGCCATTTACATAAAATCGGATAAAACTATATATGGGAGCTAAATCTAAATTAGAACCGATTTTCACGAAACTATGCACACATCATTATGGAGCTAATTCATTACGCTATGCCAAATTTCGTGCAAATCGAAAGATATATAGGGACTTTGGAACACCATTTACCTTAGATATATATGAGAGCTATATCTAAATCTGAACCGATTTTTCCCAATTTCAATAGGGTTCGTCCTTGGGCCAATTAAGTGACCTGTGCCAAATTTCATCCAAATCGGATCATAAATGCGACCTGTACTTTGTTAACAAAAATACATGGACGGACGGACAGACGAACGGACGGACGGACATGTATAAATCGACTCAGAAAGTGATTCTAAGCATATTCTCAAAAGGAACCATGGGTTTATCTCGATTATTTTTTCCTGTTACAAACATATGCTTAAAGACATAATACCCTGTACCACACTGTGGTGAAGGGTATAAACATCTGTAAAACACAAATAAGAGCTCTAATAATAATTAAAATACTGAACCCATTAGTATTAATGTTTAAATTAGTATTAATGTTTTAGATAGATTTAAACATGAGTTTTGACATTAATTTTAATACATATTCCTTTAATGTATATATAATTTTTATCTGAGATAGATCCTTATACACAAATTTACAAAAAACCGCATTATAGTCCAATTTTCAAATGAACTACAGCGCTGAACAATATATCGAGCTTCCACAATTATTTTAGACGTTAACATGCAAACAAAATGTCCCCACGAGTAGCGTTATCACTGTGCACCTGAGGGCTTGGTAAATTACTATCACACACCAATGGAATATCCCATTTAAAGAACATCTTACATGGATTTGGTATTGTACTCTTTTTCACCACAACATACGAATAAACTGTTTGCATCCCTTTTAATTTAAGTACTATCTACCGTATCAGAGTATCGTTGAATTCTTTCGCCCTTAACAATTGCCCTGTTCCACTTTACAAACCTTTCGATGCACATATTTCATTTCAACCATGCCTGAGTAGGCAAAGATAAACATAAATTGCAGGACAGCATGAGATGAGCTAGGACGAGATGCATACGACCGGACAATATCCCGGTAACATATTAGATTTTCGTCACACAAGCAACTTCCATGTGGTACAAAGAAAACATTTCCATAGAACTAATTTATCCTAAATTTCTCCAGAGACTTATTAGCTTTAAGGAAGAAAAGTTCCATTTTCTGGATAAAAGAAAATTCCCTACACAAAGACAACAAATGTTTGTATATATGTATGTTTATACACAGATACGCATCCATTCACTGAAAGAAAACTATGCCTAAAGGCTTAATATAAATGAGATATCAATCCGATGCGTATGGAGAAATGACACTATATTCATGTTTGTATGTTTTTTTTTGTGAAAGGCACACAGTACTCATACACACACATATGTATCTATTTATCGTGTTTGTTGGCCCCAAAAACATGGAAGGAAGATTTGTTTTTATAAATGGGCACATATGTCTTATCAACACAAAAAAGGGAAAACATAAAAACATAGCTAACATCTCCTGTGACATACATACGTAATTGTATGTATACGTTTGACTATGTATTAATGTGCACACACATACATACATATGAGACATTGGCGAAAGTTTTTTTTTTTTTTTTGAAGTGGGTGGGTATTTCAAATGACAAATGTATGGATTTCGCTTATGTAAATAGAAGAAGAAAAAACGGACAAAGGACGTTGAATAGTAAAAGCGATAAAAATGCTTTGGAACTTTAATGAATCAATGAACTCAAATAAAACTAAATTTTTCCCATTTACAAGAAATTTACAAAAGTCCGTTATTTTCCAAGAAAAGCTTAAACCATCATAATATCTTCTCTTACATATTGAAGGCATTTTGTATCTAATTTGTCCGACCAACTTTGCTTCTTTCCTAATTCTTTCCTAATATACCAAGAGTTTTCCAAACAGTTTCCTATTTCACATACCAATTGCTGTATTTTTTGTACATACATATATAGGAGATGCCTATTCGGATTAGTGTCCTTGTGAGAGTATTTTGTTTTATAGACAATTTGAAAAAGATAAACATTAAGCTTAATGTAGTGCAAGAAAATCAAAGGATTTTCACATTTTCCTTGAAAACAAAACAAGCAGCAGACTCAATCCTAACCACCCTCGTCATCATCGACACCAACACCAACACCAGCACGCATATTATAAACTGTGCTATGCTAAAATTGGTCTAAATCTCTATTTTGCTTTAACAGTAATCTAGAATTTATCAGAACAAAAAAAATGACATTAAAGTGGTTGCCTGCCAGTAACACCAGCCTCCAAACAGCCTGCTATCTATACACATTTACCGATTAAATTTGCAAAAAGGGACAAATTTTCGTAAAGAAGAAATTTTCTTTTATTATGCCTGTCATTAATTTTTGGGTCCATTATTTTTTTATTATTTTTTTTTTTTTTTTGGGTATTGTTGGTTTTTGTTTTTCTCGAAATATGAAAAGTTTTCGAAAGAATCCGATGTGGCTGTCAGCAACAAAAATCGCCACCGACAAAAGTATTCTGACAATGGAGTCGTTATCATTATCACAGCTATACACTGAAACCATATGCAATCACATGGAAGTGTATCTTCAGGGAATGAAATTATCTCAATTTCAATACAATTTGCAAATGTCAATTGTAACAATATTCGGTTTAAGGAAATATTTATATATATAAAATAGTAAACAAATAGAAAAAATTGAACGAGATGTTATGGTGGATGGTAGCTCTTGGTGTTCACAATAAAAACGAGCACGGCTTCTTGTATTGTTTATATTTTAATGGTAATCGTGAATTGAGAAAACTTAGAACATAAGTAAGGTGCCAAATTGGGACTGCCATTTCCCCGATGAACAAATACATACGTATTTTTCCTAAAATAGCATTATTTTTGGATTGTCTCCTTTAACCCTGCAGAGGTACACAGGTCATTTTTAAGTCAAAATTACCTTCTGCAATATACATTCATTGTTCTTCTCATATTTTAAATTCGAAGTATATTTTCTTCAATTTCGGAAATATCCAAAAAGGTCTTCCACTTTATGTAGAATTTTTCGAGAAGCAAATAAATCTTCCAAACGACTATATTCATATTGTGGAACACGAAGCGAATGTTTATTGCTAAGGAAAACTGCGAGAAAACGTAATTTGTATTTGACATTGGATTTCTTTTAAATCATTAGTAGTTCCAATTATACGTGATTACTGTAATTGAACAAACTATTCAATTAACCGGGTTCGGATAATTGGTTCCTCGGTTAATTGAACAAAAATTTTTGATGAGCAATTAAACGATCTGGCACCCGTTGAATATATGGAGCCCAATTAACACAAAGTTGGTCGGAAATATATATGCGCTACATCTGTACATCTACACGCAAGTTTTCTTCCCAATTGACATATTTTGGGTCCTTGGGCCCTACTTAAAATCGGACGAAACTATACGGGGTCCATATCTAAATCTAAACCGATTTTCACTAAAAAGAACACACATCAATCTAGACTCAATTCGGTACGTTATGCCAAATTTCGTCCAAAAGGAAAGATATATAGGGACTTTGGTACACCATTTGCATTAAATCGGTCGAAAATATATATGGGAGCTATATCTAAGTCTGAACCGATTTTCACGAAACTTAACACACATCGTTCCAGGGGTCATTCAGTACGCTATGCCAAACTTCGTGCAAATCGAAGGTTATATCGGTCGAACATATATATGGGAGCTATATCTAAATCTGAACCGATTTTCAAAAAAATTTTATACACATCATTCAAGACTCAATTCAGTACGCTACGCAAAATATCGTGCAAATCGAAAGATATATACGGACTTTGGTGAACCATTCACATAAAATCGCTCGATAATATATATATATATATATATATATTTCATCCAATTCGGATCATAGATGCCACCTGTACTTTTTTTACAATTTAACATGGACAGTCAGCCGGACGGTCGGACGGACATGCATAAATCGACTTAGAAAGTTATTCTATGTATATTTTCAAAAGGAACATGTGTCTATCTCGTTTCCTTTTGCCTGCTCCAACACAAAGACATAATACCCTGTACCACAGTGTGGTGAAGGGTAGAATCAATCGCGCTTTTCGGTATCGGAATAATAAACGTCAGCATGCGCCGATTAAGGACGAACTTTAAATTAAACAGAAACATTTCTCACCTACCATAGAGCATATACATAAAATTGATCAAAATCGGTGCAGTAGTTATTGAATTACGGTGCAAAAATACAATGAAATAACTATTGCGCCATCTGTCGGATGAACTTCAAACTACACAGAAACACTGCTCACGCCCCCATAGAGCTTGTACATACAATTTGGTCCAAATCGGAGGAGTAGTTTTTGAATTTAGCGACTTAGATATAGCTTCCATATATATTTTCGTCCGATTTTATGTTAATGAAGCATCAAAGCCCCTATATTTCTTTCAATTTGCACGAAATTTGGCATAACGTACTGAATTGAGTCTAGAATAATGTCAGCGGAGATTCGTGAAAATCGGTTTAGATTTAAATATAGCTCCCATAATATTTTCGTCCGATTTAATGTAAATTATGCACTAAAGAGTTTATCTGGTTGGCACACAATTTTGTACAATGTACTGAAGCCTGCAAGTTTCGTTAAAATTGGTTCAGATTTAGATATAGCTCCCATATATATTTTCGTCCGAGGTTAGGTAAATGATGCACCAAAGTTGTAATGTTTGTCCGATTGACACGAAATTTTGAACAACGTATTAAATTAAGACTAGAATGACGATATTGAGAAAATGAACCTTTACACTGACATACTTTAAGTTCGATTTAAATATTTTATTACTGTATTACTTTGAAGCTTTGAAGAAGGCTTGTCATTTTTTTGACGGCATTGTTTCCATACCCTTCACTACACTGTGGTACAGGGTATTATGTCTTTGTGCATATGTTTGTAATAGGCAAAAGGAAATGAGATAGGCACATGGTTTCTTTTGAGAATATGCATAGAATCAATGCAATCGATTTATGCATGTCCGTCCGTCCGTCTGTAGATGTTAAATTGTAAACAAGATACAGGTCGCATTTATGATCCGATTTGGATGAAATTTGGCACAGATCACTTATTTGGCCCATTGACGAACCCTATTGAAATTGAAGAAAATCGGTTTAGAGTTAGATATAGCTCTCGTATATAGTTTCGACCGATTTAAGGTAAATGGGGCACCAACGCTACTATATATCTATAGAGTTGCATGAAATTTGGAGCAGAGTACTGAATTAGCTCCAGAATAATGTGTGGTAAATTTCGTGAAAATCGGTTCAGATTTAGATATAGCTCCCTTATATAGTTTTGTTCGTTTTTATGAAAATGGTTCACCAAAGTCCTTACATATCTTTCGATTTGCTCGAAATTTTATATAGTATACTGAATTTTTTCTAGAATGATGTGTGTCAAGTTTCGAGAAAATCGGTTCAGATTTAGATATAGCTCCTATATATATATATATATATATATATATATATATATATTCGTCCGATTTAAGGTCCCCAAAGTCCCTTTATATCTTTCGATTTTCACAAAATTTGGCACTCAAATGTGTCTAGAATGACGTGTGTTAAGTTTCGGGAACATTTGTGGTTTTTCTGTATTTGTATTTACACTTGATGTTGTTGTTCTGCATGTTTATGGGGATTTTCATGCCTTAATTTTCCATTAATTTTCCATGTCCCTACCATAGCTCGTGTGTTAAGTTTCGAGAAAGTCGGGTTAGATTTAGATTTATGTTCGTTCAGTTTCATGTCAATGTTCCTTCGAAAAGGCGACATCTGTTAGGATACATATGTAGAAATACCCGAAGTGGTGAAGTGTATCATATAGTCGACTCAGTCCGACTCTACTACTTTCCTTACTGGTTTTGCAGTGATTATTTTCAAATATTTATATATTTTATTCATACATATCAGAACTGCATTTATTTATTAAAAACATTAACAACCAGTGAGCGAAGTAGTATAGTCGGACGGGGCCGACCATACGATACCCTACACAACTACCAAGGAACTCAAATTTTCTGCGGATGTATATTCCGAGCCTGGACAATATTTCGTGATATTTGCACCCTCTTGCCCGATTAGAGGTAAAGAGCACATCTTCCTCAGTACAGCTATTGTCCAGATTCCCTTCACCGTGGGTTGAGTTGTGATGTTCGGCTTTTATTTGTGGTCTATAGATCGACTCGAAAATAACACAAAAAATTAAGTTTTCGGTCCACTTCATTCCAAAATTATTATCTGATCATCTGCAAAATTATAGGCGTTGTCCTTGACCATAACTGGAATCTCATGGAACATTTCAAAGCGATCAGCGCTATAGTTCCGCTCTCTAGATTGATAATGGGTTACTAAATAATATACGAATACGGAGATACCTGTAAATATTTAGGTGTAACTTCCACATCCGAGCACATACAACAATATAATTGGTCTTAATTTAAAGGTCAACCACTCCTCTTGGATATAATATCAACTTCTCGGGTCTATGTCCTTCAGTGGTAAATGTATATGATATAGAATAAAAATTTTGTCATTTTTCACACAAAAATCAGGGTCCATTTGACCCGCTAAATATTGACCGATCTTTATCAACACAGGCATTCTTATTCTTTGGCCCGATCCCCTTCTCCATGAAAAATTTCACGACGTTCGGGCCATTATTGCGGCCTCTAGAGCGACCAGAAAAATCGACAAAAATGTAGTATTTGGTCCATTTCATCCCCTAAATATTAACCGATCTTTTCCAAAAAAAAATAGGGGTCTTCATTGGCCAGAACCCATCCTACGTGCAAGATTTCGTGAAGGTTGGACCATAACTGTGGCCTGTATCGTGTTTACAAATCATAATGGACAGACGGACAGACGGACGGATGGACGGACGAACACACATGTCCAGATCGACTCAGCTAGTGGAATATGACAATCAGTAT